>NC_043963.1:22787438-23088178 GCF_902148855.1 Sphaeramia orbicularis
CGGCCATTACACGAACTGCACACAGAGAGCACTGATCCATGCATATTTCATGAGGGTATTCCAGTTTTTGGATGATAAATCAGCTTTTTTGGAGGGGTTAGTAACCAGCAAACCAGACTAACATTTCATGCCAATAGGGACGGCTGTAGTTTTTTAAAAATTAATCAGTGTGGTGACTTATTTATTGTTCCACTGTGGTTCTTACTATTGTTAGGATGTAATTATTATAATGTAAGTTGATGGTTAACTTTTACCCGTTACACACATTTCCATTATATAATGTAAATACTGTTGAATGAGTTTATTCTAATTTGGTATAGGTCTATTTTGTTCATTGTTCTGGCTTGAAGTCTGAGGACAGGAGTGAGTATTTAAAATGTTCTTATGTTAAGTTATTTGATGATGAAAATGGGGGTGGGATTAAATAAATTTGACGTCTTCCCACTACTTTTTAAGTGTAAATAAATGATTTGGGGATTTTTAACTTGCATGTAATTCTGTAAATGCTTGAAAAAAACAAATAAATGAGTGTCTTTACCAGTTTTTTTGACTTTGCGAGTTATCTGTCCAAGCAACCTGTGTAATCTGTCATTTAAAGGTGGGGTAGGCGATGTTTTCCTGGAGCATTTTTTACTATATTGCTTAAAATCCCCCTTACACCTCGATTACAACTAATTAATTAAATGCTCTAACACAAAAATAAAAAAAATTAGTCACCTGTGGAACGGACAGGACTGAAAAAACACCATCTAATCATTTTAACCAACCCATCGAAGTGATTGAACGGTGATATGTCTATCAAACTCAACTGGCATTTGTCCCTCCCCCCTCTGCGCTTACCCCTCTTTGTGCATGAATCGTGCGTTCTCAGAGGTTTGGAGCACTGGTACAGGAAACGAAGCCAGAGCTGGGCTATTTTAGTTATATTAGGATGGAAAGTTCACTGGAAAACTGTTTTGTCAGTAATATAAATCACTAGGAAATGTAAAGTTAGCCAGATAGTTATGAACTGGGGCTGTTCTGTAAGAGCGGGGGTAACGGAGGAGACTGAATGAGGTACACGTGGATCCGCAAGCCAGAGCCAGAGTTGGAGCCGGGGCCGGGGCCGGAGCTGGGGCTGGAGCCTGGCAAATTGATGCTGTGCAGCGCTTGTGAACCCTCGGGAACAAGCATTGCGCGTGCCAGTATTCTGGAGGGGTGGCTTCGGGGGGATGTCGGAAGAAAGGGGTTTGGACTTTTGAATTGTGTATTTTCAAAATGTAGCTTGCTCAAACCGTTTTTCCAAGATCTCCTATGTAGAGGTGGGTGATATATATCGCCTATGATAATATCATAAATGTTGATTTGACAATGTGAAATTTTACATTATCAAGTATTCATACTGAGTATGGTTACATGATGTTTTTTAAATCCGATTTATTTTTCCAGAAGAAATTAATTTGGAACTAAAGTATTTTCTCTTCTGTGTACATGGAAATGTTAAACCCGAATAAAGGTTTACATGAGATTTTAATGAGGCAGATAAGTGAGCAAAAGGGTTTGCGCTGCAGTGCTCACATTGCCTTGTTCTCGCAGCCCTTCTGTTAGCTTAGTTTAGCATAGTCGCTGCATTCCCATGGTCACACGTAGCCAGTTTTTAAAGGTGATTTGTTGTCTTTTGTAAGTGATTTTCTGAAATCCGATTCTCCCTAATTATTTCTTTAGATCCGCGACTTACTGCACTCATACAATCTTGGGACTGTTGTGTTGACGGAAGTTGGAAAATCTTTTTGTTGCAAGGGATGCATGCGCTGAATTAGCTTTGCTTTACTGTTTTAGCTTTGCATTAGTTTTATTTCCCAAGATTTTATTACTGCAATAAGTCACATCGACATGGTTTGAGCCTCAATTTGTGATCATATTGACCCCACTGGACTAAAGTAATGATTAGGGAGAATGGAATTTCACAAAATCATTCATAAAATACTACAAATCACCTATAAAAGCCTGGCTACGTCTGACCATAGGAATGAAGCCATTATGCTAAACTAGGCTAAGCTAAGCTAACTGAAGGGCTCCGAGAACAAGGTAATTGGTGCACTGCAGTGCAAACTGATTTACCCACTTACCGAACTCATTAGTGCATGACAAATGAATTAATAAAAAAACAAGTGGTGAACTCTTCCTTCAGGGTTTTCCAGGCTGGTAGATCCCATCAGAATAGCCCACTGGAGCAGTTTGGGTTGACTAGACTGCATTGCATATTCTTCTGCCAGTGCAGAATGTGTGCGTCATCGTAATAGGACAAAACAACGAGCATGTGCAGAATGGCGGGAATAAAGTCCAAATGGAATAAAAGGTTTACATGTCCGAGGAATAATTTAGTTCGGAATAAAAAGTGGATTAAACCAGTGACTTTATTCGGCTTTATATTTAATCCGAACTATTCTTTTTCAACTGGAATAAGGTGTTTACATGGGCATCTTAAATAGGATCTAACGTTTAATCAGATTAAACCAGGAATAAAGGTTGTCATGTAAACGCACAGACTGTCTCGAAATGAAAACAAACGGACGGTGCATAGACGGTAAAGGAGAGGTGCATGAAAGTCCTCATTGGCTGAATGCGTCCCTCAGAAGCCAATCAGTGGACAGGATTCAGTCTCGTTGTGGCTCTGCGGCAGCAAAACACAGCAATGTCTCACATGGAGGAAATATGTAGGAGTCTTCCGTCTCAGTAGATGATTTCATAGCAGACGTGGGTCCATATCAGTAGCCTGGAAATGGTTCGGTTTTGACAAGCCTGATTAGTTATTTAGTCGTTAATCGGTCAAACTAACATTATATGCAAGCTGGGGCACCATAAAGAGGGGGGGGGGGGGGGTAAATGTGACAAATTCAAGTGGAGGGGGATACAGGTTAGAGGTTGTGAAAATTTCATGTAGGATCCGTTGTGTAATAGAGGCATGGAAGTCGGGAGTCAGATGTTGAAAGTATGTTAAGTTTCACTTTCGTGTCACCCCAGCGTTAGTTACATTAGTTGTGGACCGCACACCCACGTATATGACCACTGCCCCCCCACCCACTCACATTTTGCAGATGTATGAAGTACTTTAAAAAACAAACAAAAGATGTTGTTCTGAAATGCTGTGTCTATCCATAGATGTCCTGGTAAACAAATAGAGTTTTACAGCATTTTTTGTAAAAAGAAAAAAAAAAAAAAAAGACATTCACATTTTAAAGGATATCGTCAGATTATCGTTATCGGGAAATTTTTTTTTTTTAAATCAATTTTTTTTTTTTTTTTTTTTGCCCATATCGCCCACCCCTACTCCTACCCCGCCGATGTTTGTACTGTAAGAACAAGTTATGGAGACAGAGAACAGGAGGGAAAACACAATGCAATCATAAGTAATTTAATAAAGTGTATTACAAAACAAGAAAACACTACAGTTCATGGATTTTCTGACACACGCAGATGTCAAATCTCCTTTCCCAGACACGATGCATATACTCAACTTCCACACTCAAAGGTGCTTTAAAGTTCAGTGCTCAGTTTATAACACTAGTCCATGAATGATGTTGGCAGTAATCAGGTACAGTACAACTACTACTACCACTACCACTTAAATAAACAAAACAAACAAAAAAAAACAGAGCAGCTTTGTCTTCCTCCACCACACACATACAGTATATTAGAAGAAATTCTGTAGCCGACTTGTGGCCAGAAGTTACAGATTGTATACATTCATTTTTTTTGGTTTTTAATTGATTGCATGATGATATGAGAATGGAATCAGTGAATTTGTGCAATTTGTGGCATTTTAAAAAAAAAAAATCTAAATCATGAATTTTTGCCATTTAACATTCGCTTTTTATGATCCACTATATGAAAATAGTGTTGAAATGTACCTTAAATGAATGAATGAATCAACTTTCTAACACATAAGTCTAAATTAAACATTATAAATAAACAGGAAAAAATACCATGCAGCTGTCATTGTGTGGGTCACCTGTGTGCACTTGTTTATAGCATTTCAAATAGTTTTTCATGAGGCTTTAAAAGCATTGAATTCCCAATTTGTGATATGGCACCTCATTCTTCATGCTTTGGGAAATGTGGTTTTTGTGTCCGTTATTGTCTGAGGGTGGTGTTGGATTAGCCATCACTAGTTACTGAAATGCTTTAAACAGATGCATAACTCATCACATTAACATGAAAATTAAATTTAAAAAAAAAATAATAATAAAAAGAACATATTAATTAAAAGGACGGCTACAATAAAATGCTGCTGTTTTAAGGTCTCAGTAACACTGGATCTTAAACCTTGTCACACCTCCTGTAAAAGCTAAAAATGGTGTTGTCTATCCACTTGCGGTACTTGGCCACAGCAGTGTAGACTCCAGGAAAATTGGGTTCGGCGCAACCCTTCCCCCAGGACACCACGCCGTACAATCTGCCGTCGCATACAAGTGGACCACCAGAGTCCCCCTGAAACACAAGAAATAAACATCAGGGACATGATAACGCTCCAGGTTTTACATTCAAGTTACAGTTATTATTACAGTCAAGTTATTACAGTCAAGTTTTACATGAGATTTAACCCATAAAGACCCAGTGCTATTTGTGTGTTAGTTTCCAAATATTTTTTTTTTCTGTCTATTTAACCTTTCTTAAGTGATTTATCACCATTTATCACAATATTATCCTCTGTAGTTTGCATTTTTTCTGTGAAAATCAGGTATTTATCTGTTTTTAATTTTCTAATCATGTACTTTAATCATCATCCTGAGATTACATTTGAGAGTTATTATAAAAAATAAAAAAAATAAAAAAAAAGAGGGAAAACTGAAGTAAAAGGGGCTTTTTATATGTTTGTAGTTATTTAGAACATTTTCATTTATTACCTCCTCTGTTATGTTTTCATTAGGGTTTGTCTGTTTGTTAGCAAGATAACTCAAAAAGTTCTGGATGGATTTTCATGAAATTTTCAGGAAATGTTGATTCTGGCACAACGAACAAATGATTAAATTTTGGTGGTGATGGGGGGGGGTGACCTGTCCGAGTGCTTTTCTAGTTAAAGATTATAATGTAAATAGTGTTTCTTATCACATGTCTAAGAGCCCCCGTTTATAAGCTGAGGACTGCTTCTGGGGTGTCCTATTACAAAATGTATCTTGTAAATGAACTGTCGAATTTGACTGTTTGTAGTAATTTTGCAATAAAATTGATGGATTGATTGATTTTTCAGTAAAATCTATCATTATCTGAACATAAAACAAGTGTCTCCATCCATTGTCATTGATCCGACTCCATGGGTTTTACTGGTGAATCAGTGTTGTAGAAGATGACGGTGTTTCCACGGTAACTACAGAGCCTCTGAATGTCCAAATGGGTCATATCCGATGACCATGAAAAGATGACAAACTGTATTTTACATCAATCATGTACATGTATTGATAGAATTAGTGGATAAACAGATATTAAACATTTCCTTTAGCAGATGCTTTTGGTCTACAGTGTATGTTTGGGTCTTTATGTGTTAAATACGAAAAGTGTGTGGGTTTCATATGTACATGTGTAGATCTGTTATTAGGATTAAGTGATAAAGACAAATAAATACAACTCAAGGAAAATGTTTCTCTCTTGTACACTTTCTTTTGCAGCATTAGAAGAAAAACAAGTCTTGGACCACATAACTGAACAATAACTCACTCCGGTGCTGTTTCATTTATGTGGAATATAATAACGGAGTGCAATATTCATCCAGTTTTATCACAAATACAATGTGCAATATGTTTCCATTTTCTAGTCTCTTTCTCCTCACCCTTTATGCCCATTTATTTATTATCATTACTATCTGCACTCTGCTTTTGTTGTTTTTCTATTTTGAAAAAAATAAAAAAAAATTGCATGTTTTTGTCTAAGACCCAGTGCTACTTTTGTGCCACTTCCCAAGTGAATTTTTCTCTATATCTAACCTTTCTTAAGTGATTTAGTGCTATTTATTATAATATAATCCTCTGTATTTTCAGTGTAAATCATGTATTTTCCTGTTTTTATTCCACCAGTCATATAAATGTTCATAAAAGCTCAGGTTAAAGTTGTGGGTTATTAGATCAGAAATAGAGAAAACTGAAGAAGTGACTTTTTTGGTAAAATGTATTATTAATTGAACATAAACGAAGTGTGTCCATCCACTGTCACTGATCCAACTCCATGGGTTTTACTGGTGAATCATCCACGTTCACTACAGAGCCTCTGAACGTCCAAATGGGTCATATCTGATGAGCATTAAAAGATGTATGAAAACTGTATTTTATACCAATTATTTACATGTATTGGTAGGATTAGTGGATCAATGGGAATTAAACAATTTACATCAGGAGTTGGTTTTGGTTGGTGATGGATGTTTGGGTCTTTATGGGTTAAATTGTGTGTTTTTGTCTGTCTAAATGTGTGCGGTTCTTTTTACATGTATGCCTTGCTTCACTATCAGTCCTGTGGATCGGAATTTTGTTTGTTTAATGATAATACAGTCTACTCTCGTTATACCGCCAACTTCCGTTTACGGCCAAATTGGCAGTATAGCGAAAATGGCGTTACAACGGGTTGCGTCCATAATGTGCATGTCTTTACTATATGATGTCTATGCTGCCTCCGTTAACCCGTTCTAATTGCATTTCTAAATAAATCTTGATTCTGTTATGTTGTAAGGGATCATTTAAAGTGGGGAAACATTTTAAGCATTATTATACCGTGTCGGGAAATGACACCCCATCATCTTGAGGCTTTGGCTTAATCCCACGTCCTCTTCCCGACATCCTGACCTACTGAGTGTTCTGTGATAAATGAACGGTGGCCGTTCCGTAGACCTACTTGTAGCTTGTCGCGATCAGCGTCTGGCGCGTTTGTTTCAGTGCATTGTTAAAATTTATGTGTACTCGATGGCAATCACAGTGGCAGTACAACGGTCGGGAAATCAGTGGTATAAGTGTTGTTTGTGCATGGAACTGGGCTGGCGGATGGCGATAGGCAGAAATGGCGGTAGCTAATGGAATAACGCATTGGGGATTTTTGTGCAATGGTTTTGGTCGGCGGTGAGCGAAAATGGCGGTATAACGGCGGGCGGTTTAACGAGAGTAGACTGTAGAAGAATCTTGACTCTTCAGTGTAGCAGCTGTCCATTATGACTTCTTGGAAAATTTATCGTTTCTAGGTTTTTTTTCAGTATCAGATGTTTCCACTTTCCATTTTACTCTTTATTGAGAAAACTTGTTTTGTCATCAATAATTTAACACAAAATCCACTGAGGGGTTAAGTTTACCTGCAACTATTTTTTAGTTGTGCATTATTCAGTTTCAATAAATACTGCAGCCTTTACTTGTTTTTTTTTTTTTTTGTTTGTTTTTTTTACTTTTCCTGAAATTGTGTTACATCCCCTATTGCTGAATATGATCAAGATAAAACCACACTGAAATTATGGGCCAAGAACCCCAATTGAGTAAATTTACCTCTGATTTTCATGTTATTTATGCCTAAATATTAAAGGTGACAGCATTTGTTAGTGTGCAACCTGAAAGATACGCTGAGTAATTTGTAACAGAACAAAACAAGTATGCATATATTTTCTTTTGCTAAATATTTTTGTTGCCATTTTTGACTGATTTACACTGACTGCAAAACACTTGATGTTCTTGGTGTAGTATTGATATTCAGACTCTTTATTTAAACACTAGCGATAAGGTCATTTTTAAATATACTACATATTGCTCCTTTAAAGGTACTTCAAATTAATACTGAAGGACCAAAATAGAAACACATTTATGTGAGAACCTGAGATATTCCTTACTTAACCTCCTGAGACCCAGGAAAGTACAAGTTTTGGCTTTTTTAAAATTAAATAATTGCTTATAAATTCATGGGAAGAAATGCTTCTAGGACCAAAAAAGAGTTTGTTCGAGGTGCTCTTTGGAAAAAGGGATTCATAAAGTAGATGACAAACTGGATGAAAACTCCAAGGCACTTTCTTTAAGCATTGAAATGCCTTTATTTCCATGGCATGGTCATATATAGACCTTAAAAAACACTTTAAAGCAGGGGTGTCAAACTCACTGTAGTTCAGGGGCCACATTCAGTCCAATTTAACCTCAAGTGGGCCGGACCAAAAAAAATAATAGCATAATAACTCATAAATAATGACAACTCCTATTTTTTCCTCTTTGTTTTAGTGCAAAAGAAGAAAACAAAAAAATCAAAAACATTAAAGTATGAAAATATTTACATTTACAAACTATCCAAGCAAAAAAAAAAAGTGAAGTATCTGAAGAAAAAAAAAAAAAAGAAATTTCTTAAGAAAATTAAGTGCAATTTTAACAATGTTATGCCTCAACTTATACATGTGCATTATGGATCAGTTCTATAAAGGCACAAAACATTTAATAACAAGCAGAATATTGTTAAAATTGCACTCAGTTTTCTTGAGACATTTCAGGTTATTCTCATTTTATTGTTAAAGGATAATTCGTTCATGTAAATATTTTCATAATTTAATGTTAGTTTTTGCACTAGAACTAGGAGAAAATTTTGAAGTTGTCATTATTCATCGGCATAACATGATATTTTTTCCACATTAAACCAAGAAGAAAATTTGGAGTCATTATTTATTGGTTATTATGTTATTATTTTACTTGAGATCACAATAGTCTGTATGTGGAACCTGAACTAAAACTAGTTCAACACTCTTGGTTGATAATATCTTCAGTGTCATTTTTACACTTTCCAAGTTCATCCCGTGGGCCAGATTGGACCCTTTGGTGGGCCGGATTTGGGCCACATGTTTGACACCCCTGCTTTAAGGTCTATATATGACCTTGCCATGGAAATAAAGGCATTTCAATGCTTAAAGAGAGTGCCTTGGAGTTTTCTTCCAGTTTGTCTTCTAAATGATTACCTATATTGGAAATATCATGATGCAACAGTTTTTTCAGATGCATATATTTTTTACATTTTAATCTAATGCCCTTTGTGGTGGACAGTTTTTCTTTTTTTTCTTTTTTTTTTTTTGTATAAAGCTGTGAAACTCCTGTCCACAAACATGGACAGAAAACTCTGGGTCTTAGGAGGTGTAGAAGCCAATAACGTAACAACAAAGACATTTTCGTGGAGTAGAAATGGTGCATGGGTAAATTTGACCCGCTTGGCAGTTTTAAGTTTATAGAAACATCTGGAAGTTTAAGTGTTAAATACATCTCATTTCTTTAGCTGCTGAATTCGTTAAGCTAACATTTCATGTCTTGTCAGTTTTTTGCCCCAATTTTCTAACCTTTGAAAACCCTGATAACCCTGAGGATGCCACTTATACAAACCCTGTTCCAAAAAAGTTTAACTAAAACAGTGTAAATAAAAAGAGATTGCAATGATTTACAAATTTCCTAATTCCATATTTTACTCCCAGTAAAACATAGAAAACATATCAAATGTTTACACTAAGGGAATGTACCAAGTTGAGATGGTATAGTAACAAATGCTGGAAAAGTAAGTGGAACTAAAAAAAAAACAAACAAAGAAAAGGAAAGAACACTTTGAAACCAGGTTAGTTGGCAGCAGATCAGTAACATGACTGGGTATAAAAAGAACTTCTAAGAAAGGGAAAGTTTCTCATAAGTAAAGATAGGCTGAAGTTCACTGATCTACATATTCTGGAACATTTTTATAATAGTGTTCCTCAACAAAAAAAAAAGGGTAAGACTTTAAATATCTCATCATCTGCAGTACATAATAATAGAATCAAACCGCTCAAAGAATCATGGGAAAGTTTGGTACCAGGCTGAAAATCAGTATTGGATGCCCTCAGATGGCACTGTGTTAAAGGGGTCATATTTATTTAAACCCACTTTTATTAGTCTTTGGTTCATTTATTTGTGTATTTGGACTCTAATTGTTCCAAAAGTTTGAATTTGAACCCTCCAGGTGCTGCAAAACTATCTTTACAATAATTCCGGCAAAAATCGAGTGGATTTCTACAACCTGTTTCAATTCCTTTCTTAATTTGTTACGTTTTATAACTAGCTACATCACGACATTTGCACATAAAAGGTCAAGACTTCTGACGAGCATTTCTCCGAGTACGACATAATTGTTTGTCAGCAGCAGCGGTTGTAGTAAAAACTGAAAATATGTCCAACTTCAAGCCGATTACCTAAAATGTTGAGTTGTTGGTTATATTAATGAACACAAGTGGTTGAACGGGACAGAGCAGCACAGTCAACAACCTGGAGGGGGTGGAGCGTGAATTGGCTTATTTGCATTTAAAGGGCCAGCGCTCAAAATGACCTTTCTCATGTCATTACTCAGAAATAAGGCTGAAGATGGGCCTGTGGAGTTGAATTAACCCTTTCATGCATGACTTATGAGAACCTTAGGCAAGATTTTTTTCTTGAGTGTTTTAATTCCCCCTTAGGCATGAAAAAAAAACAATGTGATTGATTTTTTTTTTCTTTCATGGAGTTACAGAAGTGTCTATGCATTTAATTTTTGAAGTAAAGAAACGTGTGTTTAAAACCCAATATCAGAAAGTACGGAAGAGAATTAGGGCCACTGGGAAAAAAATTACAATAAACTAAGGTCCAATATGTATTTCTTCTTATTATTATTATAAGAAAAAAAAGTCAGAATTCTGAGATTAAAGTCAGAATTCTGAGAAAAAAAAATCAGAATTCTGAGGAAAAAGTCAGAATTCTGAGATTAGTCAGAATTCTGAAAAAAAAAAAAAAAAAAAGTCAGAATTCTGAGAAAATTTTCAAAATTCTGACTTTAATCTCAGAATTCTGAAAAAAAAAAAAAAAGTCAGAATTCTGAGATTAAAGTCAGAATTCTGGAAAAAAAAAAAAAAAAAAAAAAGAAGAAAAAGTTGGAATTCAGCATTTAAAGTCAGAATTCTGACTTTTTTCTCATAATAATAATAAAAAATATATATTACACCTTTTTTATTTTCCGGTGGCCCTAATCCTCTTCCGTAAGAACGTGATATGAAAACAATAAAATAAAAACATTTTTAATGCTGCTAATCTGATGTTTTCTCACATTTTAACATATTCTAATGCTAGTTATTACTCATTTCATGGAGATAACATGCAAAAAAAACCTTTTGTGTCTAACAAAAAACAAGTGGTTTACACTCAAACATGTTAGTGCAGATCAGTTTTATCAAGAACAGCAAAGTGACAGTAATGGTCTGAATGTCAGTGTATGGGATGGTGCATGAGCGTCCACTGTGGCTGATATGGAACTAAAACAACAAAACCCATGAACATACAAGAGAACAGCTGGAGAATAACTGTCCACTGGAGTGACCACAATGCATGAAAGGGTTAATGAAGAACTCAGACCTAAGTTTAGCATTTACAGTTTATGTAGACCACAGGGAAATGTTTTAAAATGCCTGATTGCGTAACAGGCATCACTACATGGGCTCAGGAACACTTCCAAGAAATCACTGTCTATGAAACAGCTCACTGTGACATCCACAAATGCAGAATAAATAGGTATCATGCAAAGAAGAAGCCATATGTGAAGAAGATTTAGAAACGCAGACATCTTCTCTGGGCCAAAGCTCATTTAAAATAGACTCAGGCAGAGTAAACAACTGTTCTGTGATCAGAAGAATCGAAAATGGAATTCTATTTAGAGTCCATGGATGACACAGTGGTAAAGATAGCTTTATCCCAACATACTGGAGGTGTGTTACTGCAATCAAATGAAAAAAAATCAGTGTATTATTCTTAAAATTGTACATTTCCTCCGTTTTCTGAAATTGAAGCCAAATGAAAAAGTTGATTTGTGCTACTTTGTCACAGTGGTCCAATAATTTTTTTTAATAACGTTCACATATTCCTAATAACTAACAAACAAAAGGACGCATTGACGAGTGTATCTGTGTCATTAGATGTGTTCATTTCTAAGTAGTATCTGTGTGAGGAAGTCATTAGGAGAGAACAGAGGTGGTTTTTACCTGACAGGCGTCTTTTCCACCAGTACTAAAACCAGCACAGAGCATGTTTTCTGTGATCGTCCCATTAAAAGAGTCGGTGCTGTTGCATTTTTCTAATGAAATGATGGGGACCTTAACGGTGCGGAGGGTTGAAGGGATCTGACCCCCACTGGGTTCTGTATTTCCCCAACCTGAAACTCGACACGTTCTGCCCTCTGATATGATGGCGTTGGGGCGGGGCATCAAAGTGATGGAAACAAAACTGTTCAGGTAGACGGGGACCTGGAGCTGTGGAGATGGAGAACAGTTTCAACAAAACTGACCCGGATAGAAGTCGCTTTTCCATTGGCCCTCAAATTGCGCAAATATAACTTGAGCGTAAAAATGTATCTAATGGAAAAACGACAATTTTGCCAAAAGTCTCATTTTTCGATTAAAAGTTTTTGCTTTGGCAAGAGGTGGTTTTTCGGGTGTAACACAAATGATATATCACACAGAACTGCAATGGAAAGACCTTCTTTCGCAACTAGAGTCAGGTAGTGATGTGACGTTTACGAACGAATCGAACCTTTTGAACGGCTCTTTGAAATGAACGATGGGAACCGAGTCTTTGTAAAGAGCCGTTCATTTTTAAAAAAATTTTTTTTAAGGAGGGAGTGTCCGATTGCCTGTCAATTTACCAACATATTGTTCTTGTTCTGAGAATTGCACTACAGTTCAGGTACTTAGGTAATTGCAGTGATTAATCACTCTTGTGTTTTGTGCAATTTTTTTATGTTTACACACATTTATTGTTCTTGTTTTGAGGAGAATAAAATGTTATTTCATAAGAAAATTTTTTATTTTCTTCTTCATTTTTAGGCTACAGACTAGTCCACATAATGTACCGTGATGTTTTTTGTCAAATTCCAGCATTTGCCTAATGTCACCTCTCATGTCATGTATTTAGGCCACACATTTGAACTAACTATTCTTTTTTATGGTAAGATAATATTTACTGCCGCGCCAATTAAGCACCTTTAAAATGTAATGTCAATCATCATATGTAGCTTATTTAGTCATTAAAACATTGGTGTTTCAAAATAATGCAAAAAACATAAAAGAGCCAGTGTTTTGAATGGCTCTTTTCAGTGAACGGCTCCCTTCAAAGAGACAAAAGTCCCATCACTAGAGTCAGGTGCATTAAAAAAAAACAGATGTTGATGTACGTTAGAACAAGCGAAGAAGAAGAAACATGTTGCGGTATGTGTGGACACACCAGGAAACCCAATCATTTTTTAATTTAGTACGAGATAGATGGGAAATATATAATAATAATAATAATAATAATAATAATAATAATGAATATATCTGTAAATCAACACCATATTTACATTCATCGCCATGTTTATGGAATGACTTCTTGTGTCAATTTGCGATAATAGATAAACAAATCATTGCATTTGTGATTTATGGAAAAAACTGACATTACTCACTTCTGTTTTTTTGACATTTAGTAAATATCGGTAAAGTTTTGCGCAGATGTCCAATGGAAAAGCAACTAGAGTCTGTTACAACTCTTACATACAAGAATGTAAGATAAATGGGAATATTATGCTGGAATGTTGTTTTTTTTTGTGGCATACCTTTATAAGCATGATGTCATTATTGTAGGTGTTGCTGTCGTATTCTGGGTGTGGAATCAAAACTTGGGGGAAGACTTCTTGCTCTGTTCCCTCGTAGATGCTAAGTGAATAGTCTCCCGCGACTATCACCATGTTATTTTTTCTGCAAAGATGAAATAACAAATTAAAAAAGATAGCTTTGATGATTAAAGAGCAATCAGAAGGTTCACAGGAAGTAGGACAGGATAGTAGCTTTTTAGTCGACTACATCATGCATCATTTCAATCTGATGTTTTTCTGTTCAAAGCAGAGAACGCAGAATAAATGAATAAATATAAGTTGATAATATTTCATATTCATTGCTGCTCTGCCACTTCCACAATAGTGCCACTTTTACTTGTCAAGGAAATCACAGGTGTAAAGTTACATGTGCTCGTTGTGTTGGGTGTTCCAGTAAGTCATGCCAACTTGCACAATATCAGGATCCCATAAGTGGAACACTTAACTGTACTGCACCTTCTACAGGGGTTATTAATTACACATCACAGCTGTGATGTTACAACATCTGATGTGAAAACGATAACTAGTTCACTCTAGATAAAGACAAGGTCCCAGAATATAATATCTTGTGTGCACAAGACTGTTTGCACAGGATATTTCCCAGAGATTTTATATAATGAACTGACTCTTAGCGATTCACAGCCACGTCGCTGACTATTTAATGAACATAATTCAAATATTCATTCTCCTTTTAACCCATAAAGACCCGATGATTCCTCTGTGGTAGTTCCCTAATAAATTTTTCTATCTATTGAATCTTTCTTAATTGATTTATCACCATTTATTATAATATTATCCTCTGTATTGTGTGTTTTTTCAGCGTAAATCATGTATTTTCCTATGTTTAATCTTCCGATCATGTAGATGTTCATTAAAGCTTAGATTAACGTTGTGTTTTATTATACTAGAAACAGAGGAAACTAAAGAAAAGGTTACTTTTTCAACAATGTTTGAATTAATGTTGTAGAAGATAATGGTGTTTCCACGTTCACAACGGAGCCTCTGAACGTCCAAATGGGTCATATCTGATGACCATGAAAAGATGACAAACTGTATTTTACACCAATTATTTACATGCATTGATAGGATTAGTGGATCAACAGGTATTAAACAGTTTAGATCAGTGGATGGCTTTGGCCACCAGTGGCTGTTTGGGTTTTTATGGGTTAAAGATGTTTCCTTAAACATAATTTCTTGTGACTTGAGTTGATTCAACTTTATCCAACAACTTTTAGTCTAAAAATAAAACAACATAACAACACAACAGAAATAGAATAGGAATAGACAACTATAAATCGAACCAAACCTGGGGGGACAGAGCTTTTTCTATTGCTGCCCCAACCCTCTGGAACTTTCTCCCACCTACCAACCGACACTGCTCCGACCTCAACACCTTCAAATCCCTTTTAAAAACTCCCTTATTTAAGATTGCTTTTAATGTTTATCTGTTTTATATTTATATACCTGCCTTCTGCACCTGCTTTTATCTGTTTTTAATGTGTTTGGTTTCTGTTTTTGAGTGTCTTTGAGTTCCATGAAAAGCGCTATACAAATAAAATGTATTTCTATAAATACAATAAAACTTGAAAACATAAAATCAGTAATGTTAAAATGTAAGGTCTTGCTTTTAAAATTGTCAGGTGAGCTTGCCGTTCTAACGTCATTGGTCTAAAATATGTTTCTAGAATTATTTGATTCAGAGCTAAAAAGTGCTAAATCTCATATACTTTGATACAATAAATTAGGGAGAAAAACTGTGCTGGTTGGCTAATGTTTTAAAGGCATTTAGTAAAGTTGTCATTACATATCATTAGCCTCATAGCATAATTGCATAAATCATATTTTTTCAGGTCATAGCCAGTGATGAAAAATATGACTTTAAGACTAGCAATTATGCTATGAGACTAACGATATGCATACATTTATGTCTATGTCGAGTTATGTATAGATTTATGCATTTTGCACTGGAAGGAATCTGAAAAGGGAATGTATTGTAATTAGGGCTGTGTATTGGCAAAAATCTGGCGATACGATACAAATCACAATACTAGGATCATGATATGATATATTAAGATATATCATGATACTGTTAAAAAGGTAATTTTTTTGTTTGTTTCTTTTGTTAAAAATGATTATTTCCTGGAGTAATTGAATTACACCAGAAATATACACAAATACTAAACACATTTTTATTTGATCAGAACAGGATCTAAAGTTATATCACAATTTTTTTTCTAATTCTCCTAGTTTCTAAAGGAACTACCATCTGCCTCTCAGACAGTAAAAAGTGCTTTTAAGATGCTTCAAATAACCATTATTTAATAAAACAGTGTTCAGTAATAATAAATAAGGTATAAACAATAAAGAAAAATAAAAAACAAAAATGAACTTCCGCCATATATGCATTTGAATACCTAAAAGTATTGATACAGTACTTTTTAATATCGATACAGTATTGTGAAATGAAATATCGTGATATATTGCAGAATCGATATTTTCCAACAGCCCTAATTATAATGTGCTGACAGTGTCTTTGGTCCCTCAGAGACAGAATGGTTTTTGAGTAATATCCATTCTGTCATTAAATCATAGAATTTCAATTTTGACCTAATTTTGATCCGCTACTGTATTTGGAAAGCTACAGCCAACTAACACTTTGCTTGTAAACCAGTGTATCCAGAGGCAGAGTGTTCTGTATTTAAGGATACTATTAAATAAATGCAATTAAAAAGGTGAATTGTTAGCATTGCTGTGAATCAGCCCTGTCATTGGACTCTAATCCACTGATAACACTGATCAACAACAAATTTATTGTTTAAGTTTTTTGAGCTGATTAGAATAATTTTGGTGTGCTGAATCCAAAAATCACATTAATTTTGCTCAATCAGGTCAACTTTCTGAACTATGCTACATATTGGCTTTTTAACATTTTTGCTTACATTTATGGGCATTTTCACATCATATGATACAAAATTCTTTCATATTTCTTGCAATAAACGAGTTCTGAAGATTTTACTTTTGCCAATTTATGATTAATGTTTTTTTTAATATTACAGGTGAATGAAATGGCTTCGACTAGAAGATCTTGCAAAAATAAGTCTGACGTATTCTGCTACATCTGCGGTGAATACACCATTGTACCTAACAGGAATCAAGTCACAAGTTTCATAAAGTGTGCTTACCAATCTTATTTTGGTATTAATTATTATATTTTGTGAGAAGATCAAATTTTTCAAAATCAAATTAGCAAAAAAACCTGACCTGATTGAGAAAAACAGATGTCATTTTTGGATTTAGTGGTGCAAAATGGTCCTAATTCAGTTGAAAAAACCTAGACAACTTGCAAAAAACATTTTTTTGTAACCCAGTGTAATATAACCTTTTACTTGAGGTTAAAGTCCAGTATCAGTTCATGATACTGTTGTAATCGTAGACGACACTCTAAAAATCTAGAACTGTCATAAATTATTGTTTATCCAGAAGCCAAATTGTTTCCACTTTGTCAATAGTAGGTCAGGTCTACCTTAAAAAATACATTTTATCTCAAGGGATTTCCTTGTTAAATAAAGGTTAAATAAATAGTCTAAGTATGCGTTCAGTGCATCTTGCAGCCTCAATGTGTGTCAGATTCCAGGATCAAGAAGCGCCTTTGTAATGGGTGTGCATGTATCACTTTCATGTGCTTGTCAGTCTTGATCTGATATGGCTCAGAAACTAGGGTCTTTGACTGAAATCCCATCTACACATACTTACAAGAAAAGAAGTCAAGCTGAGTCAGCTTATGTCAACGTCATTACACAAATCTGAGTCGGAACACAAAAGGGGCTAACTCCGCTCTGACCTCAGGCTTATTTTACATATAGTCTAAGAAGATGATGCAACACAGAAGTAAGTGGAAAGAACAGAAGAAATCAGCTCACCCATTATCACAGTGTGCTGCTGTGATTACCCAGTATTTATTTATCAAGGACCCCCCACAGAGGTGCTGACGCAGTCTCGTCTGTAACGTTACAATGTACTTTAGAGAATGCGGAACTGGTGCATATCCTCCAATTACACGCACATCTGCAGCTGCAAAATCTTGACCTACAACACACAGAGGGAAATAAAGAAAAATGGGTTGCATCTTTGGAGAAACAGAGTTGTTATTCAAACCACAGCGCTAAAACAGCTGTAATGTTATTGTTGGAGTTGCAACATCAGCAAGAGCAAAACTAAAGTCACAAAGAAAACACCAGCTGATCAATAAAAAGCCTGAGGTGTAGTGTATTGAATCACAGTGAGGATCTGTTTGACTTTAACACAGTTTGGAGATGACACTCTCACTCAAATTACAAAGTGGAGAAATGTAGTGGTTTGAGCTTTACAGATTGATTCTTAATGACTGGGTGATTATGTTAAAACTATATTTAACTAAATTCGAAATGCATTGATCATTGTGTTTTGACAAATTTACAGACACACACTTGGATTTCTGTAACTGAAGACATTAGTGTTTAGAGGCAGCCTTCATTATTATCACTTCAGTGTGTTTTGCACTGTGAACGATTTCAACTTCATGGATGAAATCAAAGTGAAGGCCAACGTCACGGGGACTAACACTCAAAGGCCTCAGGGGTGAAACAATACCATATCATTACCACCCCAGATATTGATCCCACGCTATAATTAGCTGTAGTGGTGCGTGACAAAAGCAAAACGGTAACTCTATACAATATACACTGTATGGATTGGGTGTATCTGCGGTAAAGAGACTTATGTAAGATGTAGGAAATGAACCATGAGCACGAGGCGTCTTCGCATTTGTCACATGGACTTAAGTACAAAATTTGTAACTAAATAACTTCCTGACTTTAGCTTGTGTAGCTTTCGTTGTACCCAGGTGTTTTATTTCACCTTCGTGTTTACCCCCGATCTGTGAAATCACATCTGCATTTTCCATATTCAAAAACAACCTGAATCAGAGTCATGATCTTTATCATGTTTTTCCACATTTACTGAGTCTGCAGTTCATTTGGAACGGAGGATCATTATAGAATTACATCATATCCAAATATTGTGATGGTAAAAAGCTTGGATTAGATGACAAAATGTTCAAAATGTCTCCAGTCACATTATACAGGGTGTCCCATAAGTCTCCATACATAGGAAAAATAAACGTTTCTTGACATAAACCATTTTTATTTATATAATATGCTCTATATGACTGCCATTTTGTCGGGAACACATTTCAATGCGTGTCCTCCACTGCTGAAGAACTATAAAGAAGAAATATAAAGAAATACATGTTAGAACCATATGTATTATTTCTCCTATGTATAGAGACTTATGGGACACCCTGTATATTAGTGGGACATAAGCCACAAAGAGGGGTGTTGCCCAAAACGACTTACTGTTATTTCATTGTTGACATATTTGTATTTTATCTAAGGTTTCAAATTCATGACCTTTTTATTTTCAAAGCTTTTCAACTTAAGAAACTGATTTAAAGTTTCTGTGCTGTTAGATCCTTTAGATTCTAAGTTAAAGCACAAACAACACATTGTATTAAAAGTAAAAGTTCTGTATTAAAAGTATAAAGTATTAAGTATAGTGAGCAAAATGTCCATCAAGCATGAAAAGCAAAAGCAAAATTTCTTTTGTCTGTGTTTTATTATGCTTTTCCATTACTATTATAAGTGTGTTAATGTGTGTTTTGCATTTTACTGTTATAAATGTGAATGAATAAGCTCATTTGCACTTTATGTAATGTCGGATAGATTAACTTACAACGACGCATCACATTCTACACGATCATAATACTCATGTAGCGTCACAGTCCTGTGAGACTTCACTCTAAAAAGTTTGCACGTCCTCAAAAAGATCAATAAATTAAAAAAAAAAAAAAAAGCCAATATTTTAATTCTCAAACTAAAATGTGAGCCTTTTTTCTTTCTTGTTTTTTTTTTGTTTTTTTTTTTTTTAATCTTTTTTCTTTTACACTGATTATGTTAGGATGATCAGTCATTGTAAGGAGCACTCTGTCTCAGGGGAGCCGTTTAAATACCGAATATGTTTTAGTATGTCAAAACACCGACATGACTGATATAAGTCAGCAGTCATTAAATGCAATTTTTAAAACGCAAATTACATGCACACCTTAAACTATTTTGGGCATTTTGTCCTGATACAACACAACAGTACAGATAAGCCAGTGTGAATCTTATCTTTTGTGTAATCAAAACAGTCACTGTTACTCAGAGACTGAACTCCGAAGAATGTCCCTTTGTGCACGCTTATAAAGATATAAAAGCATGATAAAAGAAAGCTACTTACAATTTACAGCCAAGACATCCAACAAAATGCAAAAAAATAAATATAGCAGGTCCATAGTGCAAAGAGCGGTGCACACTGAAGAGCTACAGTTGTATGAGCCGCAGTGTGGTTTTTGTCTAATCTTAACAGGTAGACATCACACCTTCATTCTCATGTTTCTTATCCTATTTCCGTTTCCATGGTCACCTCCTTGTGCATTAGAGATATATAATTAAAGCTTCCATAGCACAGCCCCCTCGATCACATCTTTCATGACCTACAAAGATTTAATATACATGTCAGATGTTTACATAATCATTTGATTGTCTGCGTTTTCACTCTCACATAAAACATGAAAACACACACACAGTGCCTGACATCATTATCTTATGTCAGGTCTGCCTGCAGGGTGTTATCAGGTAGCTGTTCACCGACTGAGGATCTGGAGTAGAAATACAATTTTATCATGTTTAATATTGTATTCGGCCGCAATATAGGCTAGTGAAAGAAGGCGAGGAGTAGAGTAAGAATCCTGACTTTCTCATCAACGATTAATGAGGGTTTTGACTGATGACAAGAGGCAGCTTTCGTATCAAGCCAGGTCAAACCACAACCTGCTCCTCACCTTTTCTGGGGCTGGGTGTCATTAAAAATGGAACACAGCTCAAGCAAGTCTCATCAGTGCTAGTGTTCCCCTGAGGGCTTCCTGACCTTAGCTGGTGAAAAGCTCTAGTATCTGTTGCCCTCACTGATACAGCCTTGGTACACCTCACTTATCCCCTGAGTGCTGACCACCGCCTTTTTTCCGCATGACCCACTCCTCAGTCTAAGTGTTGTCATCATTGCTGCACATGGTTGCCACTTCCCTGTTCTCACATTCCTTTGTCCTGCACTGTGATAAAATGTCAGCTTTAATCCCAATACATCCCTCTGTTATACAGTAAAATTAGTGCATTACAGTAGATTACTGTGAAATACAGAGCTTCTCTCGTTTTAGGTGAATACGTTATAATAACAGTCATTAGGGTTGACCCATGACATAGTAAAAGTCTAGCCCTGATTCTAGTTTTGGCTAGACCACTTAAAGGTAGTTGTAGAAGAAAAGCTGGTTAAATATATTGATTGCAGCAAAAATGGATCACACAAAAAAAAAATCTGTTAAATTTATTATGATGCAGCACTCATCTTCACGGCAAAAATCGAAATCTTACCAAGTGTATTTTTCTCATTTCTAGTCAAAATATCTCATCACACTTAAAACAAGACATAATCGTCTAAAGAGTAACTTTCCAGCGAGATATAAGAACTTATTTTTAGACAGTAGATCTTGAAAATCTTATTTCAATGTACCCCGCCTTTGCCCATGGGTAGCTGGGATAGGCTCCAGCGACCCCTGTGACCCTAGTGAGGAAAAAGTGGGTTCAGATAATGAATGAATGAATGAATGAATGAATGAAGGGCGACACGGTGGTGCAGTGGTTAGCACTCGTGCCTCACAGCAAGAAGGTCCTGGGTTCGATTCCAACACCAGTCGACGGGGGGTGGGACCTTTCTGTGTGGAGTCTGCATGTTCTCCCCGTGTCTGCGTGGGTTCTCTCCGGGTACTCCGGCTTCCTCCCACCATCCAAAGACATGCACTAATAGGCTAATTGGTTAATCTAAATTGCCCATAGGTGTGAATGTGAGAGTGATTGTTTGTCTCTATATGTTCAGCCCTGCGATGAACTGGCGACTTGTCCAGGGTGTACCCCGCCTTCGCCCCTATGTAGCTGGGATAGGCTCCAAGCGACCCCCGTGACCCTAGTGAGGACAAAGCGGGTTCAGATAATGAATGAATGAATGAATACTCATCTTGTGTCATATAGTTCATGTGAACATTTATTGAAGTTGTTTTAACCATATTTATTAAATTCCTGCACGATTATGTTCACTTACTGGTTGCAGGGTGCCAGAAAAATGCATGTGTGAATGCTAACAATTTTGCAGAACAGGTGATATGAAGCTATGTTCTCATTGGAGGGTTTCAGATTCACCCATGGATACAATTTTTGACACCTATAGCAAATCTGAATTATGTTAATTTTGTTTTTTCCATATGTGGAATATGAAGCCAGACACTACTTATCTATTTGGCTATGTAGGTAATATAGAACCTGAATACAATAGCTGAGTAGTGGTCAAGTGGATAGGTTATGGGGTTGAATGTTAATGTAAGCAAGGTTAACGGTTATTACATACTCCGCTAGAACTGAGAAATATGTTCTTCTTCCTTCCAGGACTGTGAGAAAAGAACAATGTCATTTTTTTCTCACAGCCCTGGTTTGGGAATTCTGTGAGTATGTTTGCGGAACATCATCTGGCACAACTTTTTTTTCATCTGTTGTCCGACAACTATTGTGCAATTGGTCAGAAAGTGGGCGTGGTTAATGCGGGAAAATGGAAGCTTTCCCAGTAGTTCTGCACTTGAGTTTCTCATGAAGTATGAAATGTCCTGACCAGAAAACGAACAAATTTCTCTGTTCTTGCAAAGTGAGTATGTAATAACCTAAAGTCCTACACTGAATGTTGCCCCTCCCCCCCCCCAAAAAAAAACTTGAAGAAAAAAAAAAAATGCAGGTGTACATTAATAGTTGAAAAGCTGACTAAAGCTTCCCACAAATCCATAACTACTGTGTTCATATTCTCTTACATTCCCCCAGTCTTCTTTAACACCACCCACGACTAATGTTTGGCAAAATGTAAATAGAAACAGAATGCAATGACTAGTTAAATCTCAGAAACTCAGATTTGATTCACAATAGAATATAGAAAGCATATCAGATATTTTCATTTCATTTATTTCATTTCATTCATTTCGTTCATGGTTGTGCATTTCATCAGCAGACATTCAATAATCATCAGGTGAACAAACATTTTCATTTTCATGCTTGAAAAGGAGCAGGACGAAGAAAATCTTATATTTCCTGCCCCCTTCTAAATAATAATAGCCTTAATGGTTAGCTATACACAACCAGCTATAAAGTCATACTGTATAAAGTCAGACAAACCAAACAAAATATACATCCAAAGATAATATAAAATGAATACAAAATGAATACAAAAATAAGGGATTTTATATGGATGGTAGCAAAAGGTCCCCAAAACATTGGGACAGGGCCATGTGTACCACTGTGTAGCAACCCCTCTGCTTCTAAAAACACTCCATAATTTTCTGGGAACTAATGAGACCAGTTACTAGAATTTTGGGAGAGCAAAGTTGTCCCATTCTTATCTGATATAGGATTCTAGATGCTCAAATTTCCTGGGTTTTCTTTGTTATATATCGCCTTTCATGGTAGGCCAAAGGTTTTTCATTTGCAAATCATTAGGAAAAATAGGTCAAACATCAAGCAGGTGGTTGTAAACACGTCATCATTTACCGCAACATTCAAGGTCAAGATCACAACAGTTTCTATGTATAAGTTTGTAACAGCAGACATAGTTGAGGTGACATGGTTTAATACACCTTTGTTACACACAATAAAGAAGTGCAGAATAACATATTGTGTAAACATTGCTGCTGTTTATGTGGTCTGGATCAGATAGTCGCTATAGTCAGTGTAGTATAGGTGTCAGTAAGTGTTCTGAGTGGTAAATATAGTAAATGAAAACATTTCCCTTGCAGTGTGCACAACAGGTTCTCTGCAAGTAAGGCATCTATCATGACTTTTCTTCTTTCAGAGGAAAAATGACAGTAATCTTGGTTTACAGCTTCTAGATTCTTGTCTTATCAGAATTTCTATCAGTATTGTCAGCAGCAGTGACTCAAATTTAACCTTATTCAATTTCATCTTAAAACACTCGCTCTGAAGTTACAATTGCAACCAGGAAGTCAAACAGAAACGAACCCTGTGTTATTACTGTATTAACCTTAGAGACTTCCTGGGAAAGAGCCATTGTTCTGTACAGTGATGTTTAATGCATAAAAGATAAGATTACTATTAACTGGAATGATGAAAAAAAATGTACATTGTCATTTTCTGGAAGGAGGTAATTGAAATAATTCAAATGTGGTTATATATACAATAGTCGTATCTGAATCAATCCAGCTGTTCAGGTTGGATGGTAGATCATTTTAACGTAGATTTTGTCACTAGAAAAGCCTTAAAAACTTCTGTAACAGTATCTTCTCTGGTCTACCTAAAAAGTCTATCAGACGACTGCAGCTGATCCAGAATGCTGCTGCTCCAGTCCTCACTAAGACCAAGAGAGTGGACCACATCAGTCCAGTTCTGAGGTTTCTACACTGGCTCCCTGTCTCTCAGAGAATAGACTTTAACCCTTTCACGCATGAATTATGAGAACCTTAATCAAGATTTTTTTCCTGAGTGTTTTTATTCCTCTTTAGGCATGAAAAAAAAATGCAGTTGATTTTTTATGAACCTATTTTTCATGTAGTTACAAAAATGTCCACTCAGCTGGACACCATGTGTTTAATTTTTGAAGCAAAGAAACATGTATTTGCTGATATACTGTGAGAAAACTATGGAATAAAAACATTTTTAACGTTGCTAATCTGAGGTTTTCTCACATTTTAACATACCTGCATGGAGATAATATGAAATAAAAAAAATTAAAAACTAAACTAAACTAAATAACTGTTAATTACAGTCTAATAACACTTAGCAATATTTTTTTACACTCAAACATGTTAGTGCAAATCAGGTTTATCAAGAACAGCAAAGTTACAGTACTGGTATGAATTACAGTGTTTGGGATGATAAGCAAGTGTCCACTGTGTTGGCTGTTATGGAAGTAAAACAACAAAACCCATGAATATACAAGAGAACAGCTGGAGAAGAACTGTCCACTGGAGTGACCACTGTGCATGAAAGGGTTAAAATTATCTTGCTATCATATAAAGCACTGAATGGTTCAGGCCCAAAATACATCACAGACCTTCTAGTCCAGTATGAACCATCCAGACCACTCAGGTCATCTGGTGCAGGTCTGCTCTGGGTTCCAAAAGTCAGAACTAAACATGGAGAATCAGCGTTCAGTTTCTATGCTCCGTATATCTGGAACAAACTACCAGAAAATATCAGGTCTGCTGAGAGTCTGAGTTCTTTTAAGTCAAGGTTAAAGACTCACCTGTTCACTGCTGCCTTTGACTAAAAGGCTTTTGACTTTTTAAATTTTGTATTATCCTTCGAAACTCTGCACTGCAACTCTTACTTTAATATGTGTGCGTTTTTATATTTTTGGGTTTTATGTGTTGTTTTCTTACTGTCTGTTTTTAATCACCTTTTACATGTTTCTTTTATAATGTTTTAAATGTGTTTCTTTTTCCCTGTCGTATTTCAATGTCCTGTGTGAAGCACTGTGAATTGTCTTGTTGATGAAATGTCCTATACAAATAAACTTGCCTTGCCTTAAAAAGTTAAACCTAAAAGTAAGGAACGGGTTAACCTGATGCCAGAGAAAGTGTCACTGGTGTTAAAGGACTGTGTGTACTGTTTCTATTGTAAAAGGGCAATCAGAGTGTTTATAATAGACTTCAGAGTCAGGTCAAAGATGTCAATGTATTATAATGTGGAGATATGAGCCGGATTTATTCACCGCCACAGGCCAAAATGTTACCGTTAATGCATGTGACCACTAGAGGGAGTAGTGAGTCACTCTGCCTGTCTTCATATGGTGCGGAAAAGTAACACCAAAACAATTCAGATGAATTACTGTTGTTTTCGTGACTTGGAAACAGCTCCGAAGTAGCGACGTTTAAGGCCGAAATTTCTAAATTTCTTCTCCACCGGTGAAGGTATTGTGTTACATAAGTTACTGTGTTATGTTATTGTGTTCATTAAGTTCACTATTTGTTGATCCACGGTTCAGACTAAACTGTGACAACTCACAATACATCTTTCATGCATTGTTTGACAATACAAACCATACAGAGCGCATGTTGATTTGTGGTTTTACTGTCTTAACAGAACTATAAACTATGGTTTTGATTTCCATGTTACGCAACAGCAGATGGTTTGGATATCAGTACGACTTATCATCTTTACCATCCTATCTGGTTTGTGTTTCCATCATTTGTTTTTTAACAGGACAGTGACCCTAAACACACCTCCTGGCTATGTAAGAGCTACGTATGTGACCCAGATGGCGAGGGATGGAGCGCTGCATCAGATGACCTGACCTCTACAAACACCTGACCTAAACCCAGCTGGGATGAGTTAGACGGTACAGTGAAGGCAAAGCAACCAACAAATGTTTAACACCTCTAGGAAGTCCTCCAAGAGAATGAAAAACATTCCAGGTGATTACTTCATGAATCTGATTGAGAGAATGCCAAACATTAAAGCAGAAGGTGGCTACAGTGATCAATGTAATACATAAGACAGTCTGGTTTGTTTAATACTTTTTGTTGCCAACATAATTCTAGGTGTACCCACATAGTTTTGATGTTTTACATGTTAATTTACAGTGCAGAAAATAATAATAACAATAAAAAAAGAAAAACAACAAAATGAGACTGTGTGCCCAAATTTTGATTGGTATATTTAAAGGGTTATAAATGTAGTATTTCTATTTTCACATATTAAAAAAACACCTTAAAGCAGTGGTTCCCAACCTTTTTTGTCTCCTGACCCCATTTAAACACAAATTTCCGCCGACCCCAGACATTCAAAACGGAGACATTTGCTTTTGCTAAAATTAATTTGTTTTTTATCATGTAATAGTTTGCTATACTATGTTGCAAATAAAAGTTAATTTTAGACAACATTTAGTCTATATAATGTATTTTATTATGGACGGAGGCAGAAAAGCCAGGTGTAGATTACTGCACAAAGTGAGAATTTTTTTTTCCTTGGTCAGGATATGTACAGTCAGTCCAGCTTGGATTTACAAGGCTGACAATTAATGTTGAACAAACAAGAACTCAAACTATGAATTATGAAAGAGCTGCAGCATCAGAAACTGACCACAATGAACATTTGAAAGATAAACAGTACCACAGTGCTTCAGTTTCAGCTTCAGTGTTTGCCATGTCTGTTATGTATTGGGAATGTCTCTGTCAACTCACCATATATTTTTTTATCAGTAAGATTTTTTTTTTTTTTTAATTAATTACTAGAAATTTCAGGCGACCCCATTTGAATTCCAGTTGACCCCACATGGGGTCCCAACCCCAAGGTTGAAAAACACTGCCTTAGAGTATCAGAGTGTTTAGAATGAAGAGTTCAAAGATGCAAATATATTGGATTATAGAGATATGAACTGAATCTTTTCCTACTGACAGTCTGATAGATTAACCCATAAAGACCCAAACTGCCATTAACCAAAATCATCTACTAATCTAAACTGTTTAATATCTGTTGAGCCACTAAACCTATCAAATTATTATTTATATCAAAGATATAGACGTATATTGTTTCCCATCATCGCAATGGGAACGCTTCTGTGTTGATTTACAGAGCACAACAGAGTCTCACTGAGTCTTAACAGTAATAATAGTTGTGAGTCATCCATTTAATCCTCCTACTTATCCCAAAATACTGATCATCAGCTAAATCTACCCTGTTACAAGCTGTATTTATTACAGTCTGAAACAGAACAGAACAGAGACACGGGGTAGAATTCTTGTACACTATCAAATCAGTTGAATGACAATACACTCAATATCAATTATGTAATTTCTGCCCGGTGACACCCAAAGACGGGAATAGAATTGACACATAATCTGTTGGGGTCAGAGTTGAGATTTAGAAATCCCCTTTAGCTCTGCACTGGCAAGAAACTATTTTGTGGATGAGATTCAATCTGACATGGAAAAAAGAAGGAAAAAAGAGACAAAAGGCTGCATTCCTCTTCTTTTGGTGGTTACGTGGTGATGTCTTAGGGTACTCTGGTAAACAGCAGATTGCCCTCTTCTGGCTGGAACCAAGTTATTGCACAAGGTAGGGTCTTCTTATTTCTTGAAGACGTGTGAAATCAAAGGAAAATTAGTCCAATGTTATGCATGAGGCTGCGTGGACAGGCTGTCACAGCAATGTGACACTGAGTGAAAGGGCGCTTCAGTGATTCAGGTAGGCCATCGTTTGATACTTGATGTCACTTTGACACCTCCCTGTAGAGGTACACTCTGGGAATTCAGAAACACAACACCCTTACAGGATTACATGTCTCACCAGTCTGGGAATTTAAGAATTTTTCAAGAAGAAATGGAAATGAGGTGTCTTAGGATACGCCCTGTCTTCCTTGTTTAGTCTGCTGTGAGTCGTACCTATAGGAGCAAAAATGGGGGGAAGAAAATGGGAAAAAATGAGGGGAAGAAAAAACTGATCAGTCTAATCAAGGAAGGCCCATCCTTTTTTTTACATACTGCTGTAAACACAATGTAGTAAAAATAAAGAATTAACACACTGTCCTTGCAGCTTCTCGAAGCAACTCATGTTTTTTTCAAATCGTTTGACCCAACAAGTATCATGTGTTCATTGGCTTTTTTCCCCCGTTTGTTCAGCAGTGGAACGTCTGTACACAAAGATAAGCGATGTCACTGACTGATTACAGTTGGTTTGGTGTGGTGGCATCAGATCTGGTTGAGTTTTAATCCAGACATTTACTTTCATGCTCCTGTATGTACTTTGAAGTTAGAGGACATTTGTTGTTTTTCTGCGCCTGCTTCCTTGTCGCTCCTCTCCCGTTCTACAGGTAGTCTTTGTCCTTCTGTCTTTGTGAGCTAGTTTTTCCCTTTGTGTGGATACAGTGCCATGTTTGAGCTCTCTGAGTGGCTGGGTAAAGTGTCCTTTTTTTTCCCAAGGCATATCCACAGATGGTGTTGAAATTCTGTCTTCAGTTATATTCTGCACATTCATTGTTGTATATGTTTTTTGTATACATTTTTTTAATATATGTCTGAATTATTGTCAACATAACACCTGTTGTCTGGTCTATCCCTTCTGGAACAGGAAGAACTTTCCTCCTTTAGCCATTCTGGCAAATTTGTGATTTTGGAGAGATTTCCAAATAAAAGAATATTGAACACAAAGATCATCCTGTAATTTGTAATTAACTGAGATGGTCATTTGCCTCTTCCATTTATTATTATCCATTGCTTATTTTTAAACAGGGTCTATACCAGGGGTATCGAACATGTAGTCTGCGGGCCAAAACAGGCCCTCCAAAGAGTTAATCTGGCAAACAGGATGAATTTGTGAGGGGGAAAAATTACACAGAAGACACTGACAGTCAAAGGTGTCACTGAGTCTTGACAAATTTTTTGATTTGTACCTCCAGAAAATGTAAAAATGATGACACATGGATGCCGACGTCTACAAAGTTGACACGTGCGATGTGTGCAAGCGACACGTGTGACGCATTTCTTGTCATAGTCAACACAATGAACGCAAATGAGCTGGGCAATGTGTAAAATGCAATACATCATTCGCGCAATAGGGGGTAGCAGAATCAGGTACGTTCCAGGTGTCAAACCGGGTGATTTTCAGATCAAATGGCTCCTGAACAGGAGTCTAGTCTGATTTTGAATCAGCCAAAAAAACAAATACAGACAGTGGTATGTCCGGCTTCTAAACTGCCGCAGAGATCAGGACGGGGAGTTCCAATCTCTTGTTCGTCCTATGTAGATTCTAGATGGGGACAGGCATTTCCAGTATTTCCGAATGTCTGTCTCTAAATTTGACGACCTGCTGACTCAAGTGGCTCACTTTCTGCCGGAGTTTGGCAAAGGGTTGCGGTATATTTCATCTTCTTCCTCTGTAAATATAACAACATGCTAAATTATACTACGTTGCTTGCGTATTGCCCCTGCCAGTGACGAATGTTATTACACGTGTCGCGTATAAAAAAAAATTGATACATTTTGAGACGCAAGCACGCATCATGGCGGCCAATGCGTCACAATGCGTTTGCGTCTGCGTGCCCTTGCGTTGACTATGAAACAGCCCTTAGATATCAGCCAAATAGAAATAATAATACAGAGGAATCATTAATAATAGTAAATATTAATATTCACAATATTAACCCATAAAGACCCAAATAGCCACTGGTGACCAATACCATTTATTGATATGAAAAGTGAAATAACTGTTCATCCACTAATTCTATCAAAACATGTAAATAATTGGTGTAAAATGTCATTTGTCATCTTTTTGTGGTCATCAGATATGACCCATTTGGATGTTCAGAGGCTCCATAGTGAACATGGAAACACCATCATCTTCTACAACATTGATTCACCAGTAAAACCCATGGAGTTTGATAAATGGCAGTGGATGGAGACACTTGGTTTATGTTCAGTTAATGATATATTTTACAGAAAAAGTTACTTTTTTATTTTTTCTGTTTTTGATAGAACCTTCCACTTTGATTTGATCTTTTATGAACATTTACATGATCGGTGAATTTAATACAGGAAAATGACTGATTTTTAATTTAAAAAGGGAAAAATACAGAGCATAATACTAGAATAAATGGTGATAAATCACTTAAGAAAGGTTCCAAATAGAGAAAAATTCATTTGGGAACTGCCAGAAAATTAGCTCTGGGTCTTTTTAGGTTTATACTGTTACAACGTAGAACATGTTTGTTGAAGTGAATCAGAATTTGAGACTTCACATTGAACCATAAAAGTGATTTTACAGTTCGTCTTTGTGTGACGTGATACATACAGTAAGTCTATATCATCACATTGATAGTGATATTTCAGTTACGCATTTTACCTTCAACTAATGATTGTTTTTCATGAAATGTATATTATGATGAAGCATTTTAATACAAGAATAAGAATAGAATTTTGAAATGCAGCTTGTTAGATCGGACCTCCGCAGTAACAACACATATACGCATTATAACTCAGTGGATTTTAACACAAGGCAGTAAACTTTTTTTTATTCTGTCAGTAAAGTAGAACTGGTGTTTGTATGGGGCCACTCCTTTTTCCACCAGCTTCATTTCCCAAGGTGAGCACAGAAATCTAGAGCTCAGAAACAGATAATACAAGTGGACCCCTTATCTTTGTCATGTAGTAGGTCACTTTCATTGTTGCAGCGTGAGATGGTCACAGTACAAAACAAGACAAAAAGATAATTTCAACAAAAGATTTCACCCTGGATACAGTTACAGTATAAAGACCAGACGGGACCATTTGTTCCACCAGTTGGAGAAACTCTGTGGGTTGCTGTGTTTGGGCTTTGAGGTAAGTAGTATTTCATTTAGATCTGACAATTAGTATATAAGGTTTTCTTGAATTTAAGGTAAAAAAGCTCCAAAAATAAGATTTTCTAAAATAATTTCCATAACCAAACTCAAATGGAATATTTCAACATGGTGTTGAAAGAGAATTTTGTAAAGGTTTTAACATTTTATTGACCAAAACAAGATGCTTGTGGATGTTTTTTGTTTTGTTTTGTTTTGTTTTTTTACATAAGTGTATCACTTATGTAATTCTTTTACTCTTTCACATACACCAAGAACAAACTTCTTCTTAAGACTATGAATGTACCTTTTCTTTAATCTTTTTAAGCCACATTGTGCAACATTCAATAACAACTGACAAATTCATGTTTTATATTACAGGTGTTTGGGGAGAAAAAATGTCTCTGCTTAGAAGATCGATTGGACTGTTTCTGTTGGCTTTTGCTGTATCAGGTGCGTTTTTACAAGTCACTACTGAAATATTTGTGTCTATACAGAAGTGTTATTGTATATAGACAGGGTTTAAAGGAACGTCCACACAATATCAACAATAAAGACAAACACACATGCACAGCAGGAGTTATAGAATTATTTATTCTTGTGTGACTTTACCATTAAACTTTCTGAAAACCGTACACTTACTTAAAGAGCTAACCTACAAAAACAAGGAGCTGCCTGAATACTCCACCTATTGCACTCTTATTGTTTACAGAGACATATGCAAAAAGGATCATTGGGGGACAAGTGGTCATACCAAACTCTATTAAACATCAAGCATCCCTGCAGTTCAAATGGAGTGGAAGACACTTTTGTGGAGGAACCCTGGTCCACCCTGAATGGGTTTTGTCCGCTGCCCACTGCTGGATACCGTAAGTAATGAAGCTGATATTTCAAACTAACATTGTTTTAAATTGTAAAATGAGAACAAAATGGTTTTCTGTTTTAACAAAAACATCAGTCGACTTTTCTTTTTTTGACCACCATTTTATCAAAAGTGTAGAATCTGATACACCCTGTTTTGGTCTTTAGGACTAGCAGGATGAGGGTGGTTTTAGGTGAGCACAACTTGGTACAAAGCGAAGGATTTGAACAAGTCTTCAATGTTTCAAAGATATACAGACACAACTATAACTGGAAGACATTCAACAATGATGCTATGATGATCAAGGTCAGTGAAATATATGTATATACTTGTATACACTCTTAACTCTTAATCCTGATTGTACTTGTGACAGTTTCATTGCTGAAAATTGGCTGATGAGCAAACAGATGTTGTAATAACTTTTTGTTTGTGTTACAGCTGAGCCGGCCAGCAGTGGTGAATGCCCAAGTACAGCCAGTTTCACTGCCAGACTCTAACACTTTGCCACTTAGACAAAACGATATCTGCACAGTGAGCGGCTGGGGTGTGACATCTCCCTACAGCAATCGGCTCTCTGATGAACTACGTGCTGTGGATGTTTTGTTCTACCAGTATTGCCAGTATTACTACTGGGGCAAGATCACTCACAATATGATATGTGCTGGATTTCCATTTGGTGGAAAAGATTCATGCCAGGTACAGGGACATTTATTTGTAGGCGTTTTTAATTATTTTGTTTGTTTGTTTTTGTCTGTGTATTGTATGTTTTTCCTCCATTTTCACTACTTTGCATACATAAAACCTATCTTATATTCTAAAGAGTTAGCTAAAAGCATGCATTGAGTAATGCTAATCCACTTCCACAAACCTAATAAATATGTTACATGTTAAGTCATAGCATTAAAATAAGCCACTTTAATACTGCCTTTACATAATAAGAAATGTTTTATTTGATTTCAATGTATATATGATGTTGTTATCAAGGCTTTTATTTTCAGTAGAATATCATGGACCTTATAAGTGCACTATGCAATATTTATTGTGTATTCTCTCTTGGTGTTTCACAGGGTGACTCAGGTGGTCCACTTGTCTGCAGAGGTAAACTGGAGGGAATTGTCTCCTGGGGAATCAGCTGTGCAAACCCATACTTCCCTGGGGTTTACACCAAAGTGAGAAATTATGTTCAATGGATTAATTGGGTTATTTCAAAAGGTTAAGAAATTAAGTGAAAGGCTGTATGAACTTATTTCAGTCATTCTGGTCACGACTTAAAGCCCTATGATTTGGATTTATGATCTGTGCAATAGTAAAAGGTGATTCAAAAACTACTGCACTGGTCTATATAGAGCAGCTAGTGTCTGTAACTGTAGTGTTTGATTACTAAAGCTGGTTACGTATAGAAATACTATTTGATTTTCGTTGCACAACTGGTGTAATGACAATAAAGCCTATTCTATTGTGTTTTATTTTAACACCGTGGAATATCAAATTAAGCCACATTTTACAATGTTGTTTGGGTAGACTATATAAAGAGAAGGAATTAATATACTCACATTTAATTGTTTATTACACAAATCAGAAATAAAGCCAATTTTATTGTTGGTTTTTTTTTTTTTTTATTGTATCAAATATTTTCATTGGTTGCAGTGATAATAGCGGTGTCAGTAAAAGTCTAATAAATATCCCCCTATATAAAACTTTAGGAGTGTGATAACCTCCATAGAAGACTGTGCTAAGCATTAGAGCCAACCTGCTAATCTGGATAATATCAACCCACAGGATTTCCCCATTACTTAAATGTAATATAGCAATGAAGGCATTACAGCTGTCAGTAATAATAGCATTTTGGTGAACTGTGATCCTTTGTCTTTTCTCCAGTACAGAGATCAAACACACATTACATCTGTAAAAGTTAAACTATTGTTGGTTTCTTGAAATTTTTATGGATTTATTTATTTATTTATTTGAACAACATTGTAACAAACAAAAACAAAATTAACAAGATATCAACAAGTAGGTTATATTGTAGTTTTTCTGTCTCCTGAATGTAACAATAGGGCCAGAGAGGATGGCTGAACCATCTGCAGAGATAATAAAGATCAGTAGATTGTGTCTGTGTTTGCTTCTTGATAATCCATTACTGTTCCAATAGAAATTAACTCAAATTCCACACAGTTTTCCTAACTTGTTGTGGAGTAAGGATCATACTTTTAACCAAAAATGAGTAGCATTGCACACATTTAACATTGAAAGCTCCTTCCTTGTCTGTTTTCATGTGTTAACCACTGCTTTCTAACATAAACCAAACATCCTGTGCCTCTACTTTTCCCTTTTTTTTTTTTTTTTTTTTTTTTTTTTTTTTTTACAGTTTTTTTTCCATGGTTAATCATAAGTCAATGATCAGGCAGCGCCGCCTATTGGCGCTTTAACCTCCTGCATGTCAGCAAAGATAATGTCACACCCTAACCCTTACCCAAAAAGTAGGGCATTAACTAATTATAAAAAAAGACAATAAAGTAAACAAAAAAATATTCGTAAGTTTTGCTTTTGCCAGTACAAGTTGAAGGGATATATTTCTGCGCATGCTCAGTATGCCGCGCATGCTCAGTAAGAGTTGAGATTGTTTACACTTTTCTCAGCCAGACTGGGTCATCTAACCACACTTCAAAACACTGGCTGAAGTTAACTCTTGCAGTAAATAATGTCGGTGAGACAGGCCATTCACCGTGGTCTGGAGCTGGGACGGTCAGTCTTCCAGCTAGGTCTCCTCAAGTCCGGGGGCCGAGTCGCAGCAAAGCTCCGAGCTGACCGTTTCCGTGTAGGCCCGTCGGTCCGCACCGTTCAGCCTCAGGCTTTCCTGCCGTCTCGATACCGGTATTACCGCACCTCTCTGCGGGGCCTGGCTGCTCAGCTTCAGGCCGCTGGGGTCCGGAGGTGGTATGGCGGTGGGTCTCCGCGAAATAGGGCCGTGTTGTTGGCGTTTGGTCTTGGAATTGGACTCATTGAACAACAGCTGGAGGATGACAGGAAGAGTGCAGCGACATGCCAGGAGATCCAGGTATAAGAAATAACACGTTAAATTATTTTCTTTGTCATAGAATGGTATAGATATTTATTATCACTGTGATAGGAACAATGAAAATCAGTTTAGTAGCTCAGTTCAATTTAGCAGCAAAACTCTTAGTGCAAAAGGGACTGTACAAGAAAAAAATTCAATTAAAAATTACATATATCCCACAGAGTATTAAGAAAAAATAGTACAGTGCAAAGGCTTCAGAATAAAATATTAATACACACGTGCTACTAAAGTACTCCTAGAACTTCTGAAATGAACAAAATATACAAAAAGAAACATACAAAAGCTAACTCTTTACTGGAGATGAGAGGTATGCACAACGAATGGGATAATAAGGTGCATATTTCCCTCTCTTGAAAATGGCAGAGTATTGCCACTTGTGGAGTACTATTGTACTATCTTGTTGAGACCTTATTGTCATAATGATGATGAGCCAGAGAACTCTGATCATTATTGTGTTACATTTTTACATCACATTCATTGTCATTAATGTATCGAGATCCTTTTCCTTTGAGATCAGCAGATCTGATGATCACATTGTAAACTCCTATCACAATAATTATACATTTTTTGATGGGACTTTGAGTGAAGACGTTTGTAATTTCGCTTTGTTTCCCTATTCCTTATTAAAAACTTTAGCGCCAGAAAATGCTATCAGCATTCACTCGGTACCATGAATTACGGTTTAACCTGGAAGCAAATAATTATGACATTTATTGTGAGAATAACTGGTATTGATTGGTTAGCACTGCCCTAATATGAAATTTGAGTAGACAATGAACTGTCACACAAATAATCGTTTTATATATATATATATATATGAGACTGAAAAAATAATTAACATTACTGAAGTATTGACCAAGTCTACAAAATCAAACTGTGATGCTACTTCTCAAGCCAACTTCTAGAAAAATAAGAATGGGGCACATTAAGATTATACAAGAGCAGTCTCTTGATGGTAATCGGTGAGGAAAAATGTACTGTATATATACAGCTAAATGGAAATGATGATTACAATTATATGAAATAATCTTGATTTAAAAAAAAAACAAAAAAAAAACTGCTTTCAGCTGCTCCCTTCAGGGTTTGCAACAGCAAATCATCTGCCTCCATTTGACCTTACCCCCTACAGGAGGGGTCACCAATCCTGGTCTTGATGATAGGCTTATTATTTGAATCAGGTGTGTTGGAAGAGGGAAATACCTAAAACATGCAGGATACTGACCCTTGAGGGCCAGGATTGGTGACCCCTTCCCTACGGCTTCTTCTTGCGCACCAAGTACCTGCATGTCCCCCTTCACCACATCCAAAAATCTCCTTTTTGATCTTCCTCTTTGCTTTTTGCCTGGTCGCTCCAGCTTCATCGTCCCTCTAGCAATATGTTCACTATCCTTCCTTTGCATGTGTCAGACCCATCTCAGTCTGGCCTCTCTCCATCTGTCCCCAAAATGTCCAACTTGAGCTGCCCCTCTTATGAGCTCGTTTCTAATCCTGTCCATCCTTGTGACTCCCAAAGAAACTCTCAAATCACGATTATTTCACATAATTGCAAAATGGCCATCACCTATAATTGTGACAAGCCTACATCAACTCTCACAAACAATATTATCTTCTTTAAAACTACAAATGATTGTTTACATAAAAATGCAATACCTTTTAATAAGTGCTTGCAAATGCAAAATATGATGTATCTAGAGCATCAGATCCACTGCCATTTTCACAAATTATTGTATCAAAACTTTACTGTGGTGGTAAATCAAATGTTACAGTACACGTTTGTGAAAGCAAAGATTAATAAAGCACTGGAGGTATCCCTTTCTGCATTTTAAAAATATTTATTTGAATCCCCAGGATGTATTCAGGAAGAAAAAATTCACAACTCCTCTTAAGCCATTCACTTCTGGATACAATTTGGACGATTACCTTATTGGGAACCAGATTGGGAAAGGCTCCAATGCAGCGGTGTATGAAGCTGCGGCAAGGTTTGCCCCTCCGAAACAGAATAACACGAATTGCTCTATAGTGCAGTTGGAAGAAGATACAGAAGAGGGGAACAGTACTCGTTCTCTGACCTGCTGCTCCCTGAGAAATTTCCCTCTGGCTATCAAGATGATGTGGAACTTTGGGGTGGGTATATCATCACAAAAACATGTTTCTGAGGTTACTTCTACAGCTTGTTACTTCTATAGCTTAAGACAGTGGTTCTCAACTGGGGGGGGGGGCGGCTGGTGAGCACATGGAGGGGGGAGTCGCAAGTGACGGCGCGGTGCATGTGTGTGGGTGCGTTAGCAACTACTGTTATACATCACAACATTATAAATCACTCAGCACATACTCTCCTCACCACTTTGCATACCACTTGGGGGGGTTGCATATCATCTGGCACATTGTAACCCCACACACACACACATACAGACCCCCATCACGTTACTTTTAAAATTACGTACTCCCACTCCATCCCACAAATTTTTTCAGACATGGAGGGGGACCACTAGGCTCATGATGCCATTAGTGGGTTGTGGTTCAAAAAAAGTTTAGAAACCCTTGCTTAAGGAATTGGTCTACTTTGGGAAAACCAATAAACATCAGTACTGACAGGAAGTTTTCAACACCATTTGTTTGCAGGCAGGGTCATCCAATGAGGATATATTGAAATCAATGTCACACGAGCTGGTGCCTGCAGGGCCCCTGGCCTTAAAGCAGGAAAATGAGCAAATTACTCTAGATGGGTAAGTAATATATGTGTGGGCTGTTATTCTTCATTACTGAATAGGTTGCAAAAGGGATGCATTAACAGCTATGTTTTTTTACATGCAGACATTTTGGAGTCCTGCCCAAAAGAGTGTCAGCACACCCTAATGTGATAAGAGTGTACCGGGCTTTCACAGCAGATGTCCCATTACTACCAGGTGCTCAGGAAGAATATCCTGATGTGTTGCCAGCAAGGCTTAACCCAGATGGTCTGGGAAACAATCGCACTCTTTTTTTGGTCATGAAGAAGTAAGACTTGCCATCATGATCTTAGTCAGATCTCATACAGGATGTGATTGTAATATTTAATCAGTGGAAGGCACTTTCTCAGTTTTTTTTCCCACAACATTGTGCTATAGTTATCCCTGCACACTGCGACAGTACCTGGAAGTGTCCACACCCACCCGCCGACACGCATCTCTGATGATGCTGCAGCTCCTTGAGGGGGTCGACCATCTGTGCAGACAGGGTATTGCTCACAGAGATCTCAAATCGGACAATGTGCTGGTGGAGTTTGACTCGGGTAAAAAAAAAAAAAAAGACAACTTGAATGCTATGCCTATGAGAGAGCAGTTGCAACATATTCATTACATTAATTTGAGGTTTTGTTTTGCCTCATTTTTACAGATGGTTGCCCTCGATTGGTGATTACTGACTTTGGCTGCTGCCTGGCACAGAGAGATTCGAGTCTGGAGCTGCCTTTCAACAGCATCTGGGTAAACAGAGGAGGAAATGCCTCTCTCATGGCACCAGAGGTAGGCAGTGATGGTCTCTTTTAGTATTTTGGCCCTCATTAGCACTTCGTTGAATTACAAAAACATCAAGGGTGGACAGCTGCTTTTGTAAACCTTGTATACGTATGTGTTTACCCAGAGATATTCTACTTTAGGAGTGTGTGCAGTACGTGTTTGTGTAACTTTGGTCATGCAACCACCCAGGAAAGTCGTAATAAAATCAGAATTTTCATGAAAAAAATGAAAGTTGCTTCCCAGTATGATGTCTGTCTGATTAGTAGTAGTAATAATAATAATGATAATACATTGGAATAGAATTACTTCCTCTGTCGTTGGAAAGAAAAGTGCAGTTACCTGATATTATGGTAAGGAACAAGCATGTTGTTTTAAACCTGTTTGATCATTCACCTGAAAAATTACACCTTTAACCACAGCCATTTCTTCCCTAAAGGTGGCCACTGCCATCCCAGGGTGCGGTATGGTGATTGACTATTGCAAGGCAGATGCTTGGGCTGTGGGCACCATCTCATTTGAGATATTTGGCCAGAATAACCCGTTCTACCGACCAGTTGGACTCGAGAGCAGGAATTACCAGGAGAAACAGCTTCCTCCTCTGCCTTCTAGTGTTCCAGCTGATGTGCAGTTAGTGATCCGATTTCTCCTAAGAAGGAACCCAAACAAGGTCCGTTGACATGTTTTGTCTGTCTATGGTCTACCATTAGTCGATTAATGACCAACACTCTGATACAACAATACTCACATTCACTGTATTTGTGCTCTATAGCGACCCAGTGCTCGTGTCGCTGCTAACATGCTACATCTCAGCCTATGGGGAAGGAGGGCCCTTGCCAATCAGGATAGCGCTGGTATGAAAAAGCTGGCTGATTGGCTGTTGTGTCAGTCTGCTGTGGTCCTTCTCAAGGGCTGTAGTGGACCCAAAGGGAACACCGTGGAGGCGGAACTTCAGAGGAGCTTCTTGTCCAACCTGGACCTGGAGGACCTTCGCACAGCTGTTGGTTTCCTTCTCTACGGACGAGCTCATCATCAGGCCTGCATACTGTCTGCATAGATTTACTGTCACTCACACAACTAAAATCTGCTTTAAAACTGCTTTCATATTCAGACAACTATGTATGATTTCTTCATTACTACTGATTATGTAGAAGCACATACGGCTTACAGGGAAACTCCACTGACACTTCAGTTGTAGATAATCTGCAATTTAAAGCAATAATTAAGACTTATAATGTGTTGTAATTCATATCTATTGGGATGCCTAGTCATACTATTATGTTCATTTCCCAGAATGTCCTTGCAAATGGGTGTGGCTGTAAAGTCAAGACAGACACTTAAAGCCATACCTACCAATTTGGCATGTCGCAGAGCACTTAGTAAAAATTTGAACATGAACAACCCACCTCCCTCCAAAGCCCCGCCTTTTTCCCCATGCCTAAGCTCTGACGCTCCCCTCCACACCTTACCTAACACACGCGATGGGAAGCGGAGGTAGAGGCAGAGGTGCGGTCCGCTATGGCATGGCCACGGACCCCCCTCTCAGCAATCACACACAACATCATCCATCTGCTGCTCCTTTATCATTAGGAGGACCCTGTATTTAAGGGTCTGTGCAGCGCTAGATCATTGTCTTCACTGCACCTCATCAGCATTTTAAGATTACAAAAGAAAAGTGTAAAAATGACATGTTGTACAGTATAGCTTTAAACCTTCAGAATATAATGCAGATAAAAGAAATGCAGTCATGATGATTAGCATTGATCATACACAGTGTCAGTCCTTAGGAGTGGTTGAGTTTATCTTTCTTTGTTCATGTGGTTTGCACTTTAGGTCCATGTTTGCACTTTTTGGGATTGCTGTTGAGGCTAACCTACAGTGGTTTGTTGCCAGCTCTTCGAAAGCACTTTATAAAAGATTTGTAGTTGTAAATTATTTTAAGTAGAGTGACTAAACCCTTCATGCTTCCTGTCTTATCAGAAATTGTCAGGAAAACTTGTCAGTTCAAGGATGACATACATGGTTAAAGAATAATTATGTGGTCAGTACATACAGATATCGCATGAACAGTACCTTGTTTTAACCTATAAGAGAGAAGTGAGAAATATTTTGGATATATTGTAGATTTCCTAGCTGTATTTCTGAATAAAAGTACCTGAGTGGGTTGTGCAAGTCATTGTCTTTATTTAACCTGTCTTGTTTCCATCAGTATTGCTGTGATGTACCTTGTCATACTATTAATTTATATACAGTTGTATTGAAGTGAGTATCACACATAGCATATGTAACTTGATAATTAAATGTAATACATTTATTATACATTGTCTGTATTTAATGCCCTGATCTGATGATGACATGAAACTTGATTCATATCATTGGATTATAGTAAAATAACTAAATGGTTCAAGATCTGACACAATGACAACTTTATATAATACAGACATTTTATTTGGAACATAGATCAACATTTAACACATCAACAATCAAGATTACTCTGAAAGCAGAAAGATTTTAGTCACATGCCTTCTGTTTAACTAAAAACACTAATCCCTTTGATTGGAAGTTAAGTATGTTGCCAAAATGTAATCTGATTGGGTATAAATATACATATGTATAAATATACACAGTCAAATTGCATCTTCATAGTAAACTCATCTCTGTGTGATAATGTTTTAAGAATACATTGAAACGAACTGGTTCTTGTTAAACTACAGCCTCTTTCTGTTGATGTTTAATATTCCTCTCCTTCCTCCTCTCCTTCACCCTCAATGGAGTCAACTCCGACCTCCTCATAATCCTTCTCCAGAGCTGCCATGTCCTCTCTGGCCTCAGAGAACTCTCCCTCCTCCATACCCTCACCTACGTACCAGTGGACAAAGGCACGCTTAGCGTACATCAGGTCAAACTTGTGGTCAAGCCGAGCCCAGGCCTCTGCAATAGCAGTGGTGTTGCTCAGCATGCACACAGCCCTCTGGACCTTGGCCAGGTCTCCACCAGGAACTACAGTGGGGGGCTGGTAGTTGATACCAACCTTGAAACCAGTGGGGCACCAGTCCACAAACTGGATGGACCGCTTGGTCTTAATAGTGGCAATAGCTGCATTGACATCTTTGGGAACCACATCACCACGATACAAGAGGCAGCAGGCCATGTATTTACCGTGGCGAGGGTCGCATTTGACCATCTGATTGGCTGGCTCAAAGCAAGCGTTGGTGATCTCAGCCACTGAGAGCTGCTCATGATAGGCCTTCTCAGCTGAGATGACGGGGGCATAGGTGGCCAGAGGGAAGTGGATACGGGGATATGGCACCAAGTTGGTCTGGAACTCTGTCAGATCAACATTAAGGGCACCATCAAAACGAAGGGAAGCAGTGATGGAGGACACAATCTGACTGATCAGCCTGTTCAGGTTGGTGTAAGTGGGGCGCTCGATGTCGAGGTTCCTACGACAGATGTCATAGATGGCCTCATTATCAACCATGAAGGCACAGTCAGAGTGCTCTAGGGTGGTGTGGGTGGTCAGGATGGAGTTGTAGGGCTCCACCACAGCAGTGGACACCTGGGGGGCTGGGTAGATGGAGAACTCCAGCTTGGACTTCTTGCCGTAGTCGACAGACAGACGCTCCATCAGCAGAGAGGTGAAACCAGAGCCGGTGCCACCTCCGAAGCTGTGGAAAACCAGGAAACCCTGAAGACCAGTGCACTGGTCAGCCTGAGGACAGAGAGGGACATAGAACATTAGCACATGAATAACAAAATCTCAGTTCATTATTCTGAATCAAAATAATAAATCTCTCCTGATAACATGTTACCCACCAGTTTGCGGATCCTGTCCAACACCAGGTCAATGATCTCTTTGCCGATGGTGTAGTGTCCACGGGCGTAGTTGTTGGCAGCATCCTCCTTACCAGTGATCAGCTGCTCAGGGTGGAACAGCTGGCGGTAGGTCCCAGTGCGCACCTCATCTGAAGACAGTTTGACGCACAAATAACTTTAGAGTTTGATTTCATGAAATAACAGCAGAACCATGGTGTCTGTGGGTGTTTACCAATGACAGTGGGCTCCAGATCCACAAAAACAGCTCTGGGCACATGTTTTCCAGCTCCAGTCTCACTGAAGAAGGTGTTGAAGGAATCATCTCCTCCTCCGATGGCTTTATCACTGGGCATCTGACCATCTGGCTGGATCCCATGTTCCAAGCAGTACAGCTCCCAGCAGGCATTGCCAATTTGGACGCCCGCCTGACCGACGTGGATGGAGATACACTCACGCTGTGGTGGAAATAAAGAAGATTTGGATTAAAGATTTGCCTAAACCTGGCCCTGTTGACCTTGGGAAATGGTTTTTCTCAATGACTGCTTTCAGGATTAAAATGAAGACAATGTGCATGTAACAGGACGTGGCTCTACAGAATATGACCTATCAAACTATGATCCTTTGAAAAAGAAGGTATTTTTGAGCTTTACCTTTAAACTGAACCATTAAAAATCTATTACATCATAGACACCACAAACTGTTTTTCACATCACTTCAGACTAGTTGATTTAATTCCCATTTACTCCATGACAGGACTCAGTCTAGTTTCTATTACGGCATGTCTGGCTGTGATGGAGTCTATTATTTCTTCTAGTCTCTCTGTGGCATTAAACCATGTCTACTGCGCATTGGATTACTGTAGGGTGAGCAGATTATCTAGGTCAGACACATTGCAGTATTCTGTCTCCTTCAACAGCCACATTCCTTCACTTCATTAGGGTTATATTGCAGAAAACGCTTGTATTTGTTTAACAGTATGCAAATGAGAGATATTCCAGAGTGGGTGGTTTCATATAACACTTAGAAAATAGCATTTTGAGTAAAATAATACATGATACGTCGTGCAAATTCTATATAGGCTACAGAGATCTCCATGCAAAAAAAAAAAAAAAAAAAAAAAAAAAAGGTTAAGGTTAACATAAATAAGTGCGAAGCCAGTGGCCAGCCCATGTAAGCTGATTTAAATGAGGTATGTGGGAAGAGGATTAGGCGTTTGTACCACAGAAATAAAACAGTTTGCATAATTTCTTCCAACGCAGGGTATAACTAAATGCATTTTCAGTCAGATAATATTGAAGATGTGACAATGTGCAGACATGTTATGCAATGGAGTACAGAGAACTACCTCAGAAAAATCCCATATTAAACACTATTCTTCAGCTATTCAAATAAAGAAAGCTATTTTGAAATAAATCGTTTAGAAATAAAAATAAATAAATCGTGCTTACCATGATGGCTTGTCGATATTATGCAATGTAATGAGACAAGTCTGGAGCGTGTGTCTGAGATGCGCGCTGTCTCGGAGTGATCTGCCTGAGCGCCTCCCTCTGCCCCTAGAGGAGGACAGGTGTAGTGCGGCAAGCCCTCCTCCATCTACAGCCGCAACAACTGTTTCACAAGCACATCACCACAACAGCACTTCCAAATCAGGTTTTGGGGTCGAGATACTGGATGTGAAAAAGTGGCGTATACTGCGACAGATGGAGCAGATCCTGTGGGCTCCACCTGCTGCAACAGGCGTCATTATGTTCCACCTTCATGTCAACAGAGGATTAAACTGAGGACTAGAATTAAGCTGCGGATCAGCTGAGGTTTAATGAATGTGTATTAGCCTTTGACTGACAGCAACTGGTTATTACCCCGCCCCCAAAAGGGAGACAAGGGGTATTGTTTTTGGTTCGGTTTGTTTGTTTATTTGCTGGTTGGTTGGTGTGGTTTTTTTTTTTTGTTTGTTTGTTTTTTTGTTTGTTTTGTTTTTTTGTTTTTGTTTGTTTGTTAACACTCTAGCAGCAAAACTGTTGGTGGAATTCATACCAAATTGGGTTTAAAGATTGCCAGCGACCCAGCATAGATGTTATTACATTTTAGGAAAAAATAGGTCAAAGTTCAAATTTTTAAAGAATTTAAAAAAAAAAAAATTTCCCCCCATTTACTTACAATGGGTGAACTTTCACATCTGTAGCAGCAAAACTATTGGTTGAATTCATACCAAATTGGGTTTATAAATTGCCTGTGACCCAGAAAAGATGCCATTACATTTTGGGAAAAAATAGGTCAAAGTTTCAATTTTTATGATTTTTTTTTTTTTTTTTTTTAATTTCCCCCTCATTTACTTACAATGGGCAAAATTTCAAACGTCTGTAGCAGCAAAATTATTGGTTGAATTCATACCAAATTGGGTTTAAAGATTGCCAGTGACCCAGCATAGATGTCATTACATTTTAGGAAAAAATAGGTCAAAGTTCAAATTTTTAAAGAATTTTTTTAAGTCTTTTTTTCCCCCCATTTACTTACAATGGGTGAACTTTCACATGTCTGTAACAGCAAAACTATTGGTTGAATTCATACCAAATTGGGTTTATAAATTGCCAGTGACCCAGAATAGATGCCATTACATTTTGGGAAAAAATAGGTCAAAGTTTCAATTTTTTATAATTTTTTTTTTTTTTTTTAAATTTCCCCCTCATTTACTTACAATGGGCAAAATTTCAAATGTCTGTAGCAGCAAAATTATTGGTTGAATTCATACCAAATTTGGTTATAGATTGCCAGTGACCCAGAATAGATGCCATTACATTTTGGAAAAAAATAGGTCAAAGTTCAATTTTTTTTTAAATCAATTTTTAAAATCTCTTTTTTCCCCCCATTTATTTACAATGGGTGAACTTTCACATGTCTGTAGCAACAAAACTATTGGTTGAATTCATACCAAATTGGGTTTATAAATTGCCAGTGATCCAGCATAGATGCCATTAGATTTTGGGGAAAAAAATAGGTCAAAGTTTCAATTTTTTATGATTTTTTTTTTTTTTTAATTTCCCCCTTACTTACTTACAATAGGCAAAATTTCAAATGTCTGTAGCAGCAACATTATTGGTTGAATTCATACCAAATTTGGTTATAGATTGCCAGTGACCCAGAATAGATGCCATTACATTTTGGAAAAAAATAGGTCAAAGTTCAATTTTTTTTTTAAATCAATTTTTAAAATCTCTTTTTTCCCCCCATTATTTACAATGGGTGAACTTTCACATGTCTGTAGCAACAAAACTATTGGTTGAATTCATACCAAATTGGGTTTATAAATTGCCAGTGATCCAGCATAGATGCCATTAGATTTTGGGGAAAAAATAGGTCAAAGTTTCAATTTTTTATGATTTTTTTTTTTTTTTAATTTCCCCCTTACTTACTTACAATAGGCAAAATTTCAAATGTCTGTAGCAGCAACATTATTGGTTGAATTCATACCAAATTGGGTTTATAGATTACCAGTGACCCAGTATAGATCTCATTACATTTTGGGAAAAAAATATGTCAAAGCCTCAATTTTTTATGATTTTTTTTTTAATCTTTATTTTGCCCCATTTACTTTTAATGGGCGAAATTTCACATGTCTGTAGCAGCAAAATTATTGGTTAAATTCATATCAAATTGGGTTTATAAATTGCCAGTGACCTAGAATAGATGTTAGTTTGGTAGTTTGGCAGTTTGGTAAAAGTAGGTCAAAGTTAAATTTTTTTATGAATATTTTACATCTTTTTTTCCTCCCATTTACTTATAATGGGCAAAATTCCACATGTCTACAAAAACGTCAATTTTTTTTCAGTTTACTTCAAACTTGGCACATATATAGAGGTGACTGATATGCTGACATCAGCACATGCATAGACATGATGACATCAGCTGGTTTATCAAGACATTTTTTGTTTTGTACTGCCCATTACTTGACCCTTGGACCACACATCTATGGTTCTTCACTTCGTTATCATACCATGAAGGTACTTTTATAATATGCTAGTAGTAATTGTTTTGCATAATTTATAGCTCTGTCTTATTTTAGTCTCTTTAAGTCTCATTTGTCTCGTTGTGAATGCTGTGGTCTGTCTCTAACAGCTGTCAGGGAGGGTCCCCTCTGCTGTTAGGAGTGGTAGTTAATCCACATGCTTAAAAGCACCACTCCTTGTATTCTTGGTCAGTCTTCTACAGATGTCTTGGTGACTCTGCATTTGTACTGACTCTTCTTCAAAAGAAAAAAACCCAAAACAAAACTAAACAAAAAACCCCAGCTCTGAGTCCAACATCAGATTTCAACTACACAACTGTTTGCTTAATATTAATACTGCTTAACGTTTTCCTATAGTTATGGGCCTGAAGCTATGTTGACATTAGTGTTAGGGCCTGGCACCAATTTACAATGATTTACATTAACCCATAAAGACCTAGTGCTATTTTTATGGCCATTCCAAAATTTTAGTTTCTCTATATTTAACTTTTCTTAAGTGATTGATCACCATTTATTATGACATTATCCTCTGTATTTTACATTTTTTTCAGTGAACATCATGTATTTTCCTTTACTATTTTTACTGATCATGTAGATGTTCATAAAAGCTCAGATTAAAGTTGATTATTATATCAAAAACAGAGAAAACTGAAGAAAAAGGGGCATTTTTTTCTGTAAAATATATCATTAACTGAACATAAAACAAGTGTCTCCATCCACTATCACTGATCCAACTCCATGGGTTTTACTGGTGAGTCAGTGTTGTCACTATGGAGCCTCTGAAAGTCCAAATGGGTCATATCTGATGACCATGAAAAGATAACAAACTGCATTTTACACCAATTATTTACATGTATTGTTAGGATTAGTATATCAATAGGTATAAAAGATTTTAAATTACTAGATGGTTTTGGTCATCGGTGGCTGTTTGGGTCTTAATGGGTTAAGTTAGCCTATAAATAAACCTATAGATGCCTATTTTTTCACTATTGTGTGTTGGGTACACTTTCAGACATGCACAAAACATTGCATGACTGTAATGGAAATGCAAAACTAATTCATCAAATATCCATTAATCGGCCACTGCAGATCCACCTTGAGACTGAATATATTTTTGGTGGCTCCAGACAGATTATTTTTCTCTCTTTCATGTCCAAACTTTAGATTGTAGAAGTTGCTGACCCCTTGTGTTGTCCTGTATTAACCCTTTCATACGTGGTGGTCACTCCAGTGGACAGCTGTTCAAAGCTGTTCTCTTATACATATACTCATGGGTTTTGTTATTTTTTTGTTGTTTTAGTTCCAACACAGTGGACGCTTATGCACCATCACATACACTGTAATTCATACCATTACTGTAACTTTGCTGTTCTTGATAAACCTGATCTGCAGTAATATGTTTGAGTGTAAATCAATTGCTTGTTAATATTATTAGACTGTAATTAACTCTTTTTTTTTTTTTTTAAACAAAAAGTTTTTTTTTTTTTTTTTGCATATTATCTCCATGAAGTGAGTAGTGACTACATTCATCATCATCATATTTATTTGCAGACTTGGGAGTCCATTTAAAAACAAACAAACAAGCAATCAACAAACAGAATACATTTAAAAACACACGTTAAAAATACAGACAAAACATCATGAATATTATAAAAGACAACTGTACCAGTGTCGCCACAGCGATGACTGGTATCACACCAAACTATGACTGGGATTTGTCAATAGCCTAATGATGGAATTCTGAGAATCGTTCAGTTGACAGATAAATTTGTACATTAAGTTTCTTATAAGAGCATGAAAAGTGTTCACTCCTGCCTTGCAGAATAACTCACTTGCACTAGTCCACCGAGGTTTTTTAAACAGTATTCTCATGGAATCATTATGCAACTTTGAACTTCTGTAAGCTAGCCTTTTTAAACCTGGCCCACAAGGGGGCAGTATAAAGAGGAGTACAATATGCTCTGAAGAGATTCTTCTTGACATTTTCTGTACACATGGAGAATTTTCTTGCCAACATACTGGCCTGAGCATATAACATCCGACATTGCATGTACATATCATCATCATCGGACATTTGATCCGTAATAAAGTGACCTAAATACTTTATTTTGGCACTCACACTCAGCACCTGTCCTGACAGGTGAAAATCAGGAAAGTTTAGGTCCTTGTCCCCTTTTGTTCTGCATATCTGACTAGTATTGGAATATGTCAAAATGTGAGAAAACATCAGATTAGCTGCATGAAAACACACAATATATCAGTAAATACTTTTTTTTTCTTCAAAAATTAAACATATGGTGTGGACATAATTTGGATATTTTTGGAACTCCATAAAAAATAGGTTCATAAGAAAATTTTCAATCACATTGTTTCTTTTTTCATGCATAAAGACAAATAAAAACACTCATGAAAAAAAAAAAAAATCTTCATTAAGGTTCTCATAATTTATGCATGAAAGGGTTAAGTTTACACAGTTTCAGTGTGTCCTATTTCCCAATGCCTGGTATGTGGATTTATGAGGCTTTCAGGCTCAGATATACATGTAGGAATTTCTAAAACTAAATTAAGACGTGATAAGAAAGTAGCACGTTTATGTCTCGATCTGAACGGTGTGATTCTTTTTTATTGTATATATAGTCCTTTACACAACAAAAACCGACCATTCATTTATATTAGATATAATTTATTAGTGTAGTCATTAAGTTTTTTTTTTTGTTTTTTTTTTTTAACGCAGGCTACTCCAACACAGAAAACTCCGAGCTCGCCTTGATATAGCCGCGCACGTGCTCAAGTCCCTTCAGCTGGTCCTCCCACAGTCCAGTAAACATGGTCTCCCTGTGCAGGAACTTCAATGCAGGGCGCTTTACTTTTTCCGAAATCGTCTTCTGGCGTCTGCCCCACGTCCACGGCAGACTGTGGCTTTGTGTGGAGACTCCGACAGACGGGGTTTGAGTGGAACCCCCAGCAGGAAGTCCTCAGGGAGACGCTTTATGTTCTCCCAGTGCGGAGTTTGTGGCGCGTGTGAGTGGGATCCCACCATGGCCAAGCTGCCCTTCCAGGAGACTGCAGAGGGGCTGGATGCGGCCTTTGTAGGGGTCCCTATCGACACCGGGACCTCCAACCGACCTGGAGCCAGGTGCTGTTGAGCAGAGATGATCCATAAGGTTGCATGAAAAAGTCCCATAAATGAAGCTGCAGTTTAGAACAAAATGTTGCAATAATGTTGGACAGGGGTGTCAAACATGCGGCCCGGGGGCCAAATGGTCCAGTTCGGCCCCTGGGATGTTTTTGCCAAGTGCAAAAATTCCACAATCTTGAATTGAATTAAGAAGAGGAAAAAAAAAAAAAAAAAAAAGCTTGAATTAAGGAAAAAAATTTGAATTAAACCTCAAAAAAATCTTCAATTAAGTAAAAAAAAAAATCTTTAATTAAGCAAAAAAAATAAAAAATCTCAAATTTAGTAAAAAATCTTAAATTAAGACAAAAAAATCTTCAATTAAGTTAAAAAAAAAAATCTTGAATTAAGCCTAAAAAATCTTCAATTAGGTTAAAAAAAATGCTTGAATTAAGCAAAAAATAAATAAATAAATAAATCTTCAATTAAGTTAAAAAAAAAAAATCTTTAATTAAGCAAAAAAAATCTCAAATTTAGCAAAAAATCTTGGAATAAGACAAAAAAAAAAAATCTTGACTCAAGCCCAAAGATAATCTTCAGTTAAGTTTAAAAAAAAAAAAAAAAAAGTCTTGAATTAAGACAAAAAAAAAGTCTTCAATTAAGTTTAAAAAAAAAATCTTGAATTAAGCAAAAAAAAAATCTTCAATTAAGTTAAAAAAGATCTTCAATTAAGCAAAAAAAAAAAAAAATCTTCAATTAAGTAAAAAAATCTTCAATTAAGTAAAAAAATCTCAAATTTAGCAAAAAATCTTGAATTAAGCAAAAAAATAAAAAATAAAAAAATCTTCAATTAAGTAAAAAAAAAAAAAACTTCAATTAGACCAAAAAAAAAAACTTCAATTAAGTAAAAAAAAATAAAAAAATCTTGAATTAAGCCAAAAAAAATCTAGAATTAACAACTTAATTTTTTCCCCTTTGTTTTAGTGCAAAAAAACCCCCAAAACATTAAATTATGAAAATATTTACATTTACAAACTATCCTGTAACACTAAAATGTGAATAACCTGAACAAATATGAACTACCTGAAATGTCTAAAGAAAATTCAGCCCAATTTGAACTATTTTCTTCCTGTTCCTCAGTGTTTAGTGTCTTTGTAGATCTGATCCATAATGCACATGGACAAATGAGATGTTGAAGCATAATATTGTTAAAATTGCACTAAATTTTCTAATGTTTTTTAATTTAAATTTCATTTTTCAGTTTTTTTTTTTTTTTTTTGGGGGGGGGGGGTGTAGTTTATAAAAGTAAGTCTTTTCATAATTTAATGGTTTTGTTTTTTTTTTTTACACTAAAACAAAGACAACAATTTGGAGTTGTCATTATTTACAGGTTATGATGTTATTTTTCTGGTCCAGCCCACTTCAGATCAAATGTAGTTGAATATGGCGCCTGAACTAAAATGAGTTTGACACCCCTGATGTAGGGCATGTAGTAGCTGCAAACTGTGCTATAGAATGGACTTATGAATACACTGCAAACAAAAAGTTAAGGATATTTTTAATCTTTGGGCAATTTTTTTCAGTTGGGATTCTTGCACAGCACTTTTTACTTTTTTACTGTAAATTTGCATAACTTGCATTTATCAACACAAAGTTCCTTTGGGGATTCACTTATATTGATTTCTTATGCACAAAGACAGAAATAAGACCTCTAAGCAAATTTTAGCTGAAATATGATATAAAGCACACAGATATTGGATAAATATATACACTACAAACAAAAAGTTAAGGATATTTCATTTTTTGTTTGTCATTTTTGCCATTTGTAAATAAAACTATGTCTGGTCATTAAAAAAATGTATTTCAATTCAATGGGCTCTATGCACAGCCTCACTACTTCCTGAACTTCAGGTGGGTCCTTTATTTCCTGTCTTTCATTATTGGACACACTGAGTAATCCAGGTGTGCCTAATTTATCAGTAGTCACGGGAAGTAGCAGACACACCTGGATTACTCAGTGTGTCCAATAATGAAAGACGGGAAATAAAGGACCCACCTGAAGTTCAGGAAGTAGTGAGGCTGTGCATAGAGTCCATTGAATTGAAATACATTTTTTTAATGACCAGACATAGTTTTATTTACAAATGGCAAAAATGACAAACAAAAAATGAAATATCCTTAACTTTTTGTTTGTAGTGTATATATTTTATCCAATATCTGTGTGCTTTATATCATATTTCAGCTAAAATTTGCTTAGAGGTCTTATTTCTGTCTTTGTGCATAAGAAATCAACATAAGTGAATCCCCAAAGGAACTTTGTGTTGGTAAATGCAAGTTACGCAAATTTACAGGATTTCAGTTCTGTTGCAACATGTTGATGGCCATATGAACTATGTTTTCAGCTCAAAAATGTCCAAGTTCATCACAATTAATGCTATATTTTCATGTCACAAATGGCCAAGTTATATTTGAACTGAATTTACCTGAAAAACAAATATTCTATTCTTTTAGATTCCCCAGTTTTTCTTACAAGATTATATCCTACATATCACGTTTTAGTTTTACAGGTTGCAATATGGAGTATGGTGCTGATCCATCCTGCTTATGTTACACAAATGCATACATTAAGAATGTCACACATCACTTTTTAAATCAACAGTTTTCTAATAATAAGCATTTTTATAAAGAAATAACAATTCTATATTGTTATTTACTCTTTAGTATGATGATAAACTATACAATAAATAATTCTGATCCTAGTTTTTGCACAGGGATCATTTGTGGAAACGGTGACATGGCTGCCGAGCATCAGTATGATGGGATCCGTAACAACTATGTCACATCCGTCCACTGCCACATTTTGTGTTTTTGTGTCAGCTGTTATTGTTTTAGATCCACAATACTAACATTTATGAATAAGAGGATAATTACCAATAGTGAGTATATAAGTTTATTACTAATAAAATACTGGGACTGACCAGAGCATCATGGGTAATGTCACGTCCGTCCACCAGCAAAAGTTTTCACATACACGTGCTATTCAAAATCTAATATTTCTGAAAATATAGCTTCCAGTGTCAAATAATATCAGTAGTCTGTGCACAAATGCATTAGTATTATTTCAACACAGTTCTATGCATTTCTTACAACTTTTTTTCTTTTTTTTTTTTTTTTACAAAAATGGCCACTCATTTGACCCCCTAAGTAAACTTTAGCCCATTTTTGTTGTTCTAATGCACTTTTCTCTACCCTCGTTTGACTGATGTATGATGGGATTGTGGTTGATTTTAAGTGAGTTTCTATGTTGCATAATTATATTTTTGGCAGCCTCCAAAGGATTTTTTTCTCTACACATAACTATTCATAATTGATCACATCATTTGTTATGGTTTGAAATTATGGATTGAACTTTATGTGTATTGAAAATTCTGCTGTTGATAGGCTTTATATGAAAAAACTAAACTTTTTTAACTCGTAAAGATCTAGGACAATTATTGTGGCATTTTCCAAATGAATTTTTCTCTACATGTAACTATTTTTAAGTGATTTGTCAGCATTTGTTATAATATTACTTTCTGCACCTTGCTTTTTTTGTGAAAATTATGTATTTTCTTATATTTAATTTACAGATCATGTCACTGTTAATAAAAGCTCAGAGTAAATTCAAAGGTCATCATATCACAACAAAGAAAAGTGATTTTTTCCAGCAAAAATATATCATTAACTGAACATAGAAACAAGTGACTACACGCACTATTATTTGCCAAACTACATAGGTTTTATTTGTGAGTCAGTGTTGCAGAAGCTGACCAAATGTCCACATAGGTCATATCTGATGCTGCTGAAAATCTGAGAAGCTGCATTTTACCTGCATTATTTAACTGTAGTGATAGGAGTAGTGGTTAAACATGTTTTAGATCAGTAGATGTCTTAGTTGTGAGCAGCTGTTTAGCTTTTTCAGGGTTTTATACACCACTGGAACAGGCATCTGTAATCTCTTATCCATAAACAAAGCAGTGACATTAAAATACACTTTTTTTTTTTAACATAGCTTCTTTCTCTTGTTTTGTCTGGTCAGTCAGCATCTTTTCATATAGTAAATATACAGCCATTCCTTGAAGACACTGAAGAAAAAAGTTAGACAGAGACAATTTTAGGCTAAAAATGACTTAAAATGATGAAATAACCATGGATTTAAAACAGCTGAAAAGGTTATTTTAGTCATGAAAATTAAGGGAGTAAAGATGGACTGAAGATGTGTGAGAAAATTAAATGTTTCAAAACAAGATAATTCACCCTCTACAGTGTGCAGTGTAGTTCAATGATCTGGATGTATAAAGGGCAAGGGTGCAATACTAAGCTCATTATCTGTGATCCCTTGGACCAAACTGCACTGATAACAGTCATAGAACCATATAGGCTCAAGATCAAACCTTTATCAAAACATTGCTTCATACAGCTACATCCATAAATGTCAGTTCATAGGCATTTTTCATCTCTTTGTCTGGCGGACATAGTATCCATTTCTGTTAAAAAAAAACAAAAAAAACCCTGGAATACTGATTGATCTTACCATAATACACATTTCAATGCATGTGTCACTCTTTTCTATTTTAATTAGGATTTTCCACACTGTGCCAATTATTTCTTATTTCAGGGTGTGCATAGGAACTGAATACATGTAGGCCACATTGACATCTATAGTTATATACATTTTACTCTTGGTATTTAATATTAACAACATTACAATCTTATATCTTCATGTATCTTGGGAGGTTATGAATATGAAACATATTAGAGTAACATCTATGGTGGATCACATCTTGGTATAGGGTCATATATGGGCCTGGCCATGTGAAAGTGAACATCAGGGTCAATTTATTTTTTTCTCTAAAACAATATTTTTGATTGCTCAGTATGGAAGACATCTCTAGTTTCTAAAACTGTTTATTTAATTTTCACCTGAATTACAACTGGAAATATAGGAAAATATATGAGAATACAGTGCAAATTAACAACAGTAAACGTTGTAAATGAATGTATACAGCGTAAATTCAGAATGTAAATACTATAATGATTTTGAATGTTATTTATTATTTTTAAAAAAACAGAAAGATGTGTATTAAATATAGTAATGAAACAGATCACCAAGGACTGGTCATTTTATCAGTATCCTAAAATCTTTGGTTATTATTATGGTGCATCACACTGAACAAACACCTCACTTTGTTACTTTTTTGGATTCTCACTCCATTACCATGAATTAATGTCTTTTAAAAGTAAAATATAAATGATATCAGTTTAAAGTTTGGTTATAATTTACTCTCATATATTAAGAAAAGTGTGGTGTGCTAAATATTTGCACTTTCTTTGAGGAACAGCACTTCTTAGTATTTTTTCCAAACCTTGAATAACTGTTGTATATTTTTCCTCACTCTGTTACTTTGTCAATGATGATAAATTCATGTTTTTATTAAATATTTGGTTATTATTCCTTAATGGCATGTTAAAGTACTTGCATCGACCTACAATTTGAGCTGTTATGGTTGCTGCTAAATTATTTCTTAAAAACAGATATAGAATGATTAATATTGCTGCACAGTGCTCACTCTGTTACTCATGTGGCCAGGCCCAAATGTCATTCATAATATTCAACTGGATCCAATTTGCCTCAGAATCTAATCACTGAGATATTAAGGTGCAATTTCCCCTTCGCCCCCACAGGTTCGGTCCCAGACAGATCAGAGTGGAGTCAGCCTTGTTGAGGGCGTACAACAGCGGCACCAGGGCGGCACCTTTTGAGTCCATTATGGTGGCTGATATCGGGGATGTGAATGTGAATGTGTATGACCTGAAGGATACGTGCAAACGCATCAGGGAGGCCTACCGAAAGATCCTGGCTACTGGCTGTATCCCTCTGACAATGGGTGTGTGATTTAAAAAACGCAACATATAACTGCAGAAGATGATGTTGTACCAGGGGTCTCAAACATATGGCCCGGGGGCCAAACCGGTCCGCCAAAAGGTCCAATCTGGACCGTGGGATGAATTTGCAAAGTGCAAAAATTACACTGAAGATATTAACAATCAAGGATGTCAAAGTCATTATACAGGGTGTCCCATAAGTCTCCATACATAGGAAAAATAAACGTTTCTTGACATAAACCATTTTTATTTATATAATATGCTCTATATGACTGCCATTTTGTCGGGAACACGTTTCAATGCATGTCCTCCACTGCTGAAGAACTATAAAGAAGAAATATAAATAAATACATGTTAGAACCATATATGTATGGAATGTATTATGTCTCCTATGTATGGAGACTTATGGGACACCCTATAGTTCAGGTTCCACATACAGACCAATATGATCTAAAGTAAAATAATAGCATAGTAACCTAGAAATAGTGACAACTCCATTTTTCTAGGTTCCACTGAACTAGTTTTGCTCTTTTGAAGCAAAACGGATCCATTTGAACTGTGAAGAACAACTAAGAAGAACAATGACCTGAGCAAATGAGAAATTGTTCTTGTTTTAGTTCCAAACTCCAAATTTTTAACAATATTCTGCTTGTTACCAAATGTTTGTGTAACATTGTTCATATTGCACATGTATAAATGATAAGTTGAGACATAATATTGTTAAAACTGCACTTAGTTTTCTTACAAATTTCAGTTTTTTCAGGTTATTCACGTTTTTTGTTGAGGGATAGTTTGTAAATATAAATATATTTTCATAATTTTATGTTTTTTATTGCACTAAAACAAAGAGAAAAAATTGTCACTATTTATACATTATGATGCTATTACTTTACTGGTCCGGCCCGCTTGAGATCCAATTGGGCTTAATGTGGCCCCTGGAAGAAATGAGTTTGACACCCCTGTGTTATACCCATCTTCTTCTGCAGTCAGTATTTTTATGTTTTATTCAGTCTTTTGTAATGAATGACAGAATGATCCGAGATAGTGTAGTGTAATTTTACTATCATTCTGAATACACTCCTGCCATGTTTGTACAAACATCAGCCAGTGGAATAGACTTTTGGAATTTATGCCAGAGCAAAGGTCATGTGTTAAAACAATTTCTACCTGCAGGTGGCGATCACACAATAGCATACCCAATCCTTCAAGCTGTTGCTGAGAAGTAAGAACCCTTTGAATTGGAAGATCACTGCATTCTGTGTGGACAAATATTTACATACTGTCTTGCATTTCTAAGGTATGGCCCAGTGGGTCTGGTCCACGTTGATGCTCACGCTGACACCAGTGATGTGGTCTTGGGGGAAAGGATTGGCCATGGGACCCCATTCAGACGGTGCGTTGAGGAGGGACTGCTGGACTGTAAGAGGGTGGTGCAGATTGGACTGCGTGGTACAGGTTACTCTGCAGACTCCTATGAATGGAGCAGAGCCCAGGTACTCACTACAAGTTAGCATACAAATACAAATATTATGTTTTATTCTCTTCTTCCTTTTCTTATTATTGTTACCTTTATTTTTTAAGATAAAAGCCTCATTTGCAATATAACCAAGTGGATGCAGGTGTTAATTTTGACTGTTTCTAAACAAAAAGAGTTGTCAGACAGACTGAAAACCGTCCTTATGTGTGCTGAGCAGGGTTTCCGTGTGGTCCAAGTGGAAGAGTGTTGGTTCAAGTCTCTTGCACCTCTGATGGCTGAGGTCAGGACTCAAATGGGCAACGGTCCAGTGTACCTCAGTTTCGATATCGACGCTCTGGACCCGGGCTTTGCTCCTGGAACCGGTACGCCAGAGATAGCAGGGCTGACTCCCATCCAGGTAAATATGGTGCAGACTTTAATCGTCATAAATTGATAAGATTTTAAAACCATTTGACAGACTAAATCCATCATGTGTAGGGATGTAACGATGTGAAAATTTCATATCACAGTTATTGTGACCAAAATTATCACGGTTGTCATTATTGTCGCGGTATTGTTGAAATTGTGCTCAAAATGTTCAGAAAGTACTAATACACACACTGAAATAATTTAACCAAGTTTTATTTGGGGAAAAAAAAAAAAACTAATGAAATAATTGGCACAATGTACCTTCTGTTGCAGAAAGATTCAAATATTAACCCTTAGTGGTCTGAGCCTATTTTGGCCGTTTTTCAGTACTTTTGATTTTGCCTTTATATACTATATAAAGAAATGCTTAGTATATCCATGTTCGGTGTCTTTTTTTTTTTCAGCACAACCTCATTTATATCATCAGTCTATTATTTTTTTCACTTTAACCTACTATATCAACATAAAAGGCCAGAAAACACAAAAAAATATATAAAATCTGATTTGAAAACTGTATATACTTTATTGCATAAATAACACAAAGATGCTTAATGAACCTTTTCAAAGACTTTAAAAGTGAATATTGGTTCCAAATATTAGGTATATACAATTAAAATTGTAATAAATTACAACTATACTCAAATATTTGACATAAAAGCAGATCTTTACATAGGCCTTTTCTCCGGAAAAGTGCAGTAATCAAACACGGTTATCATGATAATTAGAATTTAAACAGTAATACTAACCGTCTGCAATTTTACCGTGGTTTATCGTTATACCGGTAATCATTATATCCCTAATCATGAGTAATAAATGTGTCGCCTTAAAAATCTTTCATTTCTTTTTAGGGAGTTGAGATTATCCGAGGCTGCCGTGGTCTAAACCTAGTGGGATGCGATCTCGTGGAGGTCTCCCCTCCTTATGACACCACAGGTACCTTTAACATTTCACACACAAATATGATTTTTAATACAACTCTTATTTACACATTCCTTCCTCTCAACAGGGAACACTGCGCTGACTGGTGCTAACCTCCTTTTTGAAATGCTGTGTGTCCTTCCTAAAGTTAAACACTACTGATCAATATTGTACGTAGACGTCACAAAACAACAGGCACTTTAACAATGAATAAAGATGCCTGAAAGTTGCATAATCAGGACAAGGAGATGATGGTGGAAAGGAATACAACAAGAGGATAAATGCACTTTTGAATGAAGTTAAAACAGTAGAAGAGGCTAAATCTTAAAATGTATTCTTTATCAAACAAAATGCAGTGTTTTATTCACTCATGGAAGCTGTTTAAATGTATTGATCTGGTCCTTGTCATGTCATCAATCTAGTGATAGCTTTATTTACAGAACTGTGCAGTACTTGTGTTGTTTTTGCACAGTTGGGATGAGCATAATATCTATTTCTCAGTCTCTTTATTAAAATGCAACAAAAAATAGAGCATTAAAAACTCACAAAAAATATGAAGTACATAGCTTCTATAAGAAACAGTATTAAGAGTGAAGCAGTGAAAAAAACATTGGACATGTGTTGAATGAAACCTGGTGTAAAAAACTAGATTAGTTCAGTAAATCTTATCTTGTTTTTAATGCTCTTCATTGTTTCAGTTGCATGTTGTTACAGAGACTGAGAAGTGTGCACCTACATTATAATATATCATTATGCTCATACTAAAAGTAAAAACCTACTTGTGGCTTCTTTTGCACAGCGCTTTATGTACAATATTATGTGTAATATTTACATTGAAAAATACCATGAAGTTATTTTTGTAATTCATGTTGAAAGAAAAAAAATGAATAAATTGAGCAAACAGACAAATAGAATACCTTTCTTATGTCTGTCGGGAATTTCTCTCTTTTCTTTCTTCTGTATATAAATACAAAAAGAAGGAATTTGGTGAATACCATAATTATTATATTTGTTTCAGTTTTAAGTAGAGGGGAGTTCCGATGACTGAATAAACCAGACCTTTATTTATGAACGCTATAGAATAATTATCTCACTCAGAACATCCTTAAGACTAAACTGAAATGAATCATCAGTATAATTATAAATATAAGCACTCATGTATTAGTTTCAGACCTTGGAAGTGAATGGATATCAGTGTTGTTTATACATGGGATTGTGGTTTCCTGTTTAGTGGGTGAGTGTGAACATGTTAAAGCTGTATTATATAACACAATGTGACACTGGTGGACAGTGAACTAAAACAAATTTACCTTTTGTTTTCTGATTTTACTGTCTTTGGACTAATCACAGCAGTGATGTAAACATGAAATTGTTTGATAAGAGACATTGAAACAAATCTTTCCTTCAGAAACTGGGTAGCCTATAATTTCACATACCCAACTGCAGTATATACTGTGTATTTTACACCACAGACTCTAAAATTTGTAAATGTTAGACCAGACAGGTTAATATTTAATGGAAATGAGAGGACCTGTCTGTTGAAGGACTGATCAAACCTCTGGTTTCCATGAACGGTGTTCATCCACGGCCACATGATGAAGGTAACGTGGCTGTTGTTCCTCCCCCAAAAAAAGAAAACGCCATTTTGTTTGTTTTTTAATAATTCATGTAATGCTATTTTACCTTTATTGTGCCAGAGCTCTGGACCATAAGTGATTAAAGGGCAAGGTCATGGATGGACAGCCCACTACTATTTGATTCATAATTTTTGAACCAGACAAATTTAAGACAAATGTTACACATAAATGGAAAGGTCTAAATGCCATCTTAAACATACTCAAAAGACAAAATTTAGTTTCAAATATTTTTAAATGAAAAATATAAAAAAAAAAACTACTGCATTATGGGTGGACAAAAAATTGTGTTTTTTTTTTTTTGTTTGTTTTTTTTGCAAGAATTACAAAGTTCTCAAAAGTGAAGTTCATATGACATTTTCCTCCTAAAATGCATCCAGTGTATACCTTAAACCCTCTATTTTAGAACCTAATAATTGGTTAGAGGAAAAAAAATATTTGATCATATCTACATGGCAAGAGTATTGACAAATGGCAGTGTCACAGATAGATGACAAAAGTAAATATCAAACATTTTTTATTTCAATTATCAATATCACATTTTTTAAACAATATTTACAACATACAAATATTAACATTATATTCAAATGTATTTTGCATCGATATATGCAGTTATTAATTTTAAATGCTGTGTGTCTAGAATATGACATAAATATTAGACAAATATCAATGTACTTGGGATAAATTTAGTTTCTTTATGAGTTTTTTAAATGATCCCAGAATGACGGCAGAAAACGCTGTCACTTTCCAAACATTCACACTCATAAAACTCCTCAAAAAATTTTTTTCACAAATTTTTTCTCATTTCAAAATACATTTTCCTGAAAATATAAGTAATTACCTACCCAAAAATATAATTTTAGTATAGATTATTGTAATTAAATTTTTATGACCAGATGTTAACCTTCCCTTGACTTCGCCCAAAAGCAGACTAATTTTTTCTGTTCCCTGTTTAATCAACATTAAACATATCGAATTTTCACAATTTTATCAGTTATGTCATTAGTGATAAGAACACAGCAAAAAAAACAAAAAAACATCTAAGGCCAAATTCTTCTTCACCTCCATAAGATAAGTTTTTCATGCCACACTTTCCTAACAGGATGCTGTCGACTACTTAAGCTATTTTAGTGCCCTACTCAGGTTTTCACTGTGTGCTTGTTTGGCTGCACATATGTATGTATGGATATCATTTATGCTTGAGTGTTTATTTTGGTGATGTTATGTCATTATGTTTCAGTCTTCCACATGCAACTCAGAGCTATAGTTAGACTGACGATGACTGTCCTCCTAATGCCATGTTGACCACAGGACAAGTATGTACTGGTTCAACACCGAGGGGCATAGCTATACGTCTAAATGTGAATCTTGTAAATCTAAATTCAGACATGGCTTAATGTGCGCTTGTGTTCGGTGCCATGTTTGTTTTTTCCTAAGTGTTTAGAGGTGTACGGTCGCTACTATTGAAAGATCTGATTCACTTACTTTGATTGATTTTGATTGATTTGTGTATCTATTTTGAATATGAATGTCAAAACAGAAAAAAACAAATAAAACACTTAAACATAAGACATATAATACATATTCAAAAAGGAGTGAGAAGAAGCATAACTTATAAACTCCCACCTATTCTCCTTATATAACACTGGGTTACAAAAAATGTTTTTTGCAAGTTGTCTAGGTTTTTTCAACTGAATTAGGACCATTTTGCACCGCTAAATCCAAAAATGACATCTGTTTTTCTCAATCAGGTCAGGTTTTTTTTGCTAATTTGATTTTGAAAAATTTGATCTTCTCACAAAATATAATAATTAATACCAAAATAAGATTGGTAAGCACACTTTATGAAACTTGTGACTTGATTCCTGTTAGGTACAATGGAGTATTCACCGCAGATGTAGCAGAATATGTCAGGCTTATTTTTGCAAGATCTTCTAGTTGAAGCCATTTCATTCACCTGTAATATTAAAAAAAAAAAAAAAAAAATCATAAATTGGCAAAAGTAAAATCTTCAGAACTCGTTTATTGCAAGAAATATGAAGAATTTTGTATCATATGATGTGAAAATGCCCATAAGTGTAAGCAAAAATGTTAAAAAGCCAATATGTAGCATAGTTCAGAAAGTTGACCTGATTGAGCAAAATTAATGTGATTTTTGGATTCAGCACACCAAAATTATCCTAAATCAGCTCAGAAAACGTAAACAATAAATTTGTTGTTGACCAGTGTAATTAATAACTAATAATCTTCCTAGTCTAAGCATATCTATACTGTATACTATAATATGCCTGATACTTATTACTTTTTAAGGTAAGATGAGATAAGATAATATTTTAGGGCTTATTCATCACATGCAGTTATACATAGAACAATGCATAATGAAATGTATTTTCATATCTAAAGCTGATAGTAAAATAGAACTTACACATGCAGCATGTAAGATAGAAAAAAATATATATAAATATGAATCTGTATCTAAAAAATGTAATGTTATACAAATGTATAAATGTATATCTAAAAAATAAAATATTAAAGGGGATAACTCGAATGCTTAACTAGAGTCTTAGCTGTTTCTCTGTTGTTATAATATGCAAAATGATTAAAGCTGTGGCACCACGTCTATGGAATGACCTGCCTCTACACCTACGGTCCATGGACTCTGTAGAGAGCTTTAAGAAACCCCTCAAAACCCTCCTGTTCAAAAAGGCTTTTTAGTCTCCCACCTGACCCAGGACCACCACAGACTGATTACACTCTATGTATTCATCATAACGTACTCCATGTGTCACCCCCCCCCCAGTCTCTCTATATCTCTATTGCTCTCTCTTTTCTCCTCCTTTACTCTCTCTCTCTCTCTTTAACCCCAACTGGTCAAGGCAGACAGCCATCCTTCAGGAGTCTGGGTCTGCTCGAGGTTTCTGCCCGTTAAAGGGAAGTTTTTCCTCGCCACTGTCACCAATCACAAGTGTTTGCTCCTGAAGGATTCTGTTGGGTCTCTGTAAACTTAATTTGATTCTGATTTGAATTGATAAAGCACTTTGTGACTCTGTCTGTGAAAAGTGCTCTATAAATAAAATTTACTTTACTTACTTACTTAAAAATATATATGAGAAAGTTCTTAAAAAAACAGATCTTACACACAGAATAGGAATGTGTGCCATCATATTTCTCCATATGACTACATTTGTTATGAGTCTCCAAGGCTGTCTACCTCCCCTGTGAGTGGAAGCATTTTATATTCTTTGGCTGATCTAATACTTATTGTCACAGCTGTTTTTCTACAGCTGCAAAGTCCTGCTCCAGTTGGCAATACTCACCGTACTACAGTTACTCTAATGCAACACACAGAGCTGACCAGTACTAGTCTGATCCAGCTGAAACCTACATCACTGTATCTTCAGCCAAAATCGAACAAATATACTGACTGCAGGCAAAGAAATAAAACTCACCCCCTTTGCGATCGTTGTGGCCAGAACTTAGCTTCACTGGCACACACGTTTTGGACATGCCCCAACATCACTACCTATTGTACCGAAATTTTACAGACTTTGTCTAAGATTTTTAAGAGACAGATCCTTCCAGACCCAATAACAATAATGTTCGGTGTGGAACCAACAGGAGTGGACCTTAGTACTAAACAGAATGTTTTGAAGTTTGTAACACTACTGGCCAGACACCTAATTCTGTTCAACTGGAAGAACAAAAATCGTCCAACTCATCAGGCTCTGTTGAAAGATATTATGCAACACTTACATTGGGAGAAAATCAAATTTCCATGAAAAGATAATGGAAAGTTATGTTATTCAATTTGGCAGCCCTTTATAAATCACTTTAATATTAACCCTTTCATGCATGAATTATGAGAACCTTAAGATTTTTTTCCTGAGTGTTTTTATTCCTCTTTAGGCATGAAAAAAACAATGCAATTGAAAATTTTCTTATGAAAAATAAATAAACAAAAAATATATAAAAAAACAAAAAAAAAAAGTTAAAAAAAAGACACACTACTACTACTACTACTACTACTAATAAAAATGATCTTATGAACCTATTTTACATGAAGTTGCAAAAATGTCCACTCAGCTGGACACCTTGCATTTAATTTTTGAAATAAAGAAACATGTATTTACAGATAAATTGTGTGAAAACTGGGGGTGGGTGGGGGGGTTGTAGTTCTGGGGGTGAGAGTATGCTCAGGGGATATCTACACAGTGTTACCAATTCATGTCAGAAAAGAAACATAGTGTCTTAAAACTTTAATAAAGATATGTGCAAAAACAAACAAACAAAAAAATCCATGAATATATAAGGGAACAGCCGTAGAATAGCTGTCCCCTGTAGTGACCAGTATACATGAAAGGGTTAAGTAAGTAGGCAGACCCCCCCCCCCCTTTTTTTTTTTTTTTTTTTTTATATGTGTGTGTGTGTACATGTGAGCGCAGGTGTAGTGTTCTTGTTCTGGTGAACGCCATGAAAAACTGATGCACTACTGTTGTTCATGCTGCTACTGAAATACACTGCTGTTTTTATTCTGGTTTAACATGCTGCTCATTTTTAATCCTGCACTGTAGTATTTATGCATATTTATTCATTCATTATTTATTTTTAGGTTTTACTGTTATCAGATTTTATTGTTATTATCTTTAATATAGGATTCATTTTATAGGTTTTTTTACCATGTACATTGCTGGACCTGAGTACTGATTTCATTTCATGTATACACCATGTAATGACAATAAAAGTGAAAGTGGAGTGAAGTGAAGTGATATATTGGATACTGTATATGACTTTTTTATACTGTCATCGTTCTAATTTCAATTAAAAAAAGTGTAAAAAAAGAAAAAAAAAAAAACAAAAGCAAAACTGTAAGTCATTCAGTTTCGTCTTATACTTGTACACTGCTCCCAAACTAGTTACTATTACATCATTGCATCTGCTGTTTTTTCCCTCTCCATCCTAACACATAAATGCAATCCCACCAGCAGTGAAAGGAAAATACATAATACAGACAGTTATGTTCTCTCTAGAGTCAAAACACTAATAGATGGTGTCTTGTGACTTGTGAGTCACAGCAGACAGTTCTGGAATCCAGGATGATACAGTAACAGTTTCTTTAACTCTTACAGACCCAGTGTTACTTTTGTGTCAGTTCCCAAATGAATTTTTCTACATATTTAACCTATCTTAAATAATTTATCACCATTTATTTTAATATTATCCACTGTGTTTTGCATTTTTTCAGTGAAAATCATGCATTTTCCTATATTTAATTTACTGAGTGTGTAGATGTTCATAAAAGCTCAGATTAATGCTGAGGGTAATTATAGCAGCGTCAACGAAAACTGAAGAAAAACTGACTTTTTCAACAAAATCTATCATTAACTGAACTTAAACCAAGTGTCTCCATCCACAGTCATTGATCAAACTCCATGGGTTTTACTGGTGAATCAACGTTGTAGAACAGGGGTGTCAAACTCATTTTAGTTCAGGGGCCACGTTCAGCTAAATTTGCTCTGAAATGGGCCGAACCAGTAAAATAATAACGTAATTATATATAAATAATGTCAACTCCAAACTTTTCTCTGTATTTAAGAGCGAAAAAATGTAGATTTACATTATGAAAAGGTTTACATCTACAAACTGTCCATTCAAACAATGTGAATAACATGAACAAACTGAAAAATAAGTGTAATTTTAACAATATTCTGCCTTCAGTTTATCATTTACACATGTACATTATAACTTACAGATCACAGTGGATCTACAAATACACAAAACATTTAACAACAGGCAGAATATTGGTAAAATTAGTTCTCTTAAGACATTTCAGGTTGTTCATATTTGTTCAGATTATTCACATTTTTTGCTAAATTGTACTTTGTTTTAGTGTAAATACATGAAAATATTTACATTTACAAAGAGAAACATTTGGAGTTGTCATTATTTTTATGTTATTACCTCCGCCAAGGAGGTTATGTTTTTGCCAGGGTTTGTTTGTTTGTCTGTTTGTTTGTTTGTTTGTTTGTTTGTTTGTCTGTCCGTTAGTGTGCAACATAACTCAAAAAGTTATGGACAGATTTTGATGAAATTTTCAGGGTTTGTTAGAAATGGGATAAGGAAGAAATGATTAAATTTTGGTGGTGATCGGGGGTAGGGGGGCCCACGGGGGGGGCCACGTTTGTCTGTCCGTTAGTGTGCAACATAACTCAAAAAGTTATGGACAGATTTTGATGAAATTTTCAGGGTTTGTTGGAAATGGGATAAGGAAGAAATGATTAAATTTTGGTGGTGATCAGAGGTGGGGGGGCCCACGGGGGGGGCCATTGATCAGCCTTGGCGGAGGTCTGCGCTCTCCGAGTGCTTCTAGTTATGATAGTATTTTACTGGTTCTGACCCACTTGAGATTGAATTGGTCTGAATGTGGAACCTGAACTAAAAGGATTGTTAATATCTTAGTGTAATTTTTGCATTTCACACATTCATCCAAGGGCTGGACTGGACCCTTTGGCGGGCCGGATTTGGCCCCCGGGCCGCATGTTTGACACGTGTTGTAGAAGATGACACTGTTTACATGTTCACTACAGAGCCTCTGAACATCCAAATGGGTCATATCTGATGACCATGAAAAGATGACAAACTGTATTTTACACTAATTATTTACATGTATTGATAGGATTAGTGGATCGACAGGTATTAAACAGTTTAGATCAGTAGATGTTTTTGGTCGCCGTTGGCTGTTTGGGTCTTTACGGGTTAAGGTTACATTGGTTTTGAGACCTATAATAAGAGGCCGAGACTTCACTGGGCAGTTTTTACTAAACATGTTTGACACAATTTTTCCACTAGTTTTTTTTTTTTTTTTTTGTAGCCGATGGGAGACAAGGGAGGAGTCCTTGAATCAAACCACTGTGGTCAGTGAGATGCTTCTAGTCTGTGACAAGAAGTGAATTCCCGCTATGAGGCCTTAAGTTTGCATGTGATTCAGTACACGATGGTCTTGATTAAAATATAGTCTGCATAGGCTATAATAAAGGCGGTAAGGTTTGTTTATTTGACTAACGCTGCAGTAGAGCCTGTGGGGTATTTGTCTGCTCCACTGTGTATTTATATGACTTATCCGTCTTCACTGAATGTGAATTAAACACACTCATGCTCAGTTTATTTCTTGTCAAAGGTCATGTTTTCATCAGTGTTATTTATTTTTTGTTACACATGAAAACATTCAATTGTATATAATGACTTAAATATCACTATACTGACCATCTTTATGTGCTTTTTCCGTTCATCTCCCTTTTGGACTATTTCCGTTGGTAAATGAGATCAGCTCCTCTCCAGTTCTATTCAAGGATCAGCTTTTAATTGGCAGCAGCTGTTCTTCCAAATCTGTAGTGATGCACTCTTTATGTGAATGGACACCGACATACAGCATGTACCAAACCACCACACGACTACTGACTGAAATCCTGACAAGTATTTACCATGTGTTTCTGTGTGCCATTTCTATTTAGGGCATAACTGTGATAGGGCAGCAACAGAGCAGTTAATTGTGCCTCTATTTTTACTTGATGCTTGAGTGGAATCTTTGTATCCTCTACACAGGGAAGTCACTTTGTTAAAAAGCATGGGTGCCAAACATATGACCCCACCAAAGGGTCCAATCAGGCCCATGGGATGAATTTGTGAAATGCAAAAATTACACTGAAGATTAGACTTCAGACTTACTTTATTATCATTCAATAAATGCACCATCAGTACCTTATTAAAGGAAATGTCGGTGCTTGGCTCTCCACAGTCAGTTTATAAAAAAAATAAAATAAAAACACACCTCGTGAAATATAAAAGTAGCCTAAAATACTGTAAACATTTTAAATATGTATGTGTGTGTGTGTGTGTGTGTATATATATATATATATATATATATATGACAATTTAAAAGACTAGAAGACTAAAAACTAAAGTGCATAGTGCAACAAAGTGCTTCAAATTATTGCACTAACGTTGCAGCAGCAGGTTTGGAACAAGTCATATTTTCTTAAAGATATTAACAACTGAGGATGCCAAACTCATTTTAGTTCAGGGACTGTATTCAACATAATTCAATGTCAAGTGGGTCAATAAAATATTATCACAATAACCTAAAAATAATCAGGGTTCCCACTCTTTCCCTGAAATTATTTTGCAGGACATTTTCAGCCGCTACAGAGACAAGTTATCATGTCATACACTAACACATTCCCCTGTCTCAATCTTTGGAAGTGTTCTTTTCTATAGTTGTAACTTGCATTTACCCAGATTGTTTCTATGTTTATAATCACAATCAGATCAGAATCAGATCACTTTATTGTCATTCAGGCAGATTACATCAAAGATGCACTGCAGAACAAAATGACGATGCAGGGTCAACACTAAAAACACATGTAGTTAAAAAAACAAACACCTGAGATAAAATAAGTTATAAAATACTGATGAGGTAGTGTACTGAATAAATAAATAAATAAATAAATAAATAAATAAATATAAAACAAAAGAATAAATAGATACTTATTGCACAAATAAGTAAAGCTCAGACATTTGATGTGCAGTCTATGGCTATAATTTATCTATGAAAAATAATTATGACAAATGTATCATAGAATAATGTAAACACACCCACAGATTACAACGTAGCACTTCATTGGCATGACAAACTGGAGTTACAATGTTCAACTGGACAATTCCCAACTCAACTTTCTCTGCTCTCTTACTTTCTCTCCTGCACTTCCTCTAAAAATATTTGCATATTTTCAGTTAATCACTGAAAACTATTTTCTTTGTTTCATCTCAGTTTAGGCACACAAGGTCACAAGGCAGGGGGAGGATAAATAGTTTTCCAGGATAACTTAACGGTTTCCAGGACATTTAACCTTTATTCTCATTTTACATATATTTTCAATGACTGGAAAATTGGTCAATCATTTTCCAGGTTATCCAGGTTTTCCAGGACGTGTGGGAATTCCAAATAATGACAATTTCAAATTTCTCTCTTTGTTTTAATGTAAATAAGTAAAATTACATGAAACAATCCTTTCACAAAAAAAACATGAATAACCTGAACAAATATAAACAACATGAAATGTGTTCAGAGAAGTGCTGTTTTAACAATTTTATGCTTGTTACTGAATGTTTTGTGCCTTTGTACATACATGGTGATTTGTAAGTTGTAATGTACATGTGTAAATGATAAGCTGAGGCATAATATTGGTAGAATCTCACTTATTTTTCTTAAGAAATTTCAGGTTGTTTATGTTATTCACATTTTTAAAGGATAGTTTGTAGATGTTTAACATTTTCATCATATAATTTTACTTTTTTCACTCTAAAACATATAGTAAATTTTGAGTTATCATTATTTGAAGGATATTATGTTATTATTTTTAGTGGTCCCACTGGAGATCATATTAGGCTGTGTTTGACACCACTGCCAAGTGTTATACACCTTTTTACAACCACTAGAGGGCGCATAGTGCTCATGTATACTGTTTACAGCATTGGAGCTCTGTTTTAATTAAGTCTATACCACAAGTAGTTTCATACATGGAAAGACTTTTGTTCCAATTAAAAACACAACTTTCAAAAAAGAGAAGACACTTAATATTGTTGTTTGGGTGCGAGTATGGGGTCAAGTTAAGTTTTGTGGATGGCATGATACACTGAAAAATATGTAGCTCGAGGGCATGTATAGTGCATAACAAGCAAGGACCGTAAAATTAAAAAAAAAAACAAAAAAAAAAACATTAAGTGTGATGATATATAGTGCTGTATGTTTTTTTTTTTCTGCTACAAACTTGTACATTAAAAAAACACACGAAGAGGAGTTCCAATATGGTCAACGTAGAAAATGTTTTTGGAGGTTCTTGTCCATAATTTGACGTAAATTGGGGCTAAAAAGTCACGTGGTTGGATAAACTCTTTGAATAAGGACAAGACACTTAATGTTGTTATTTGGGTGCGAGTATGGGGTCAAGTAAAGTTTTGTGGATGTTATGATACACTGAAAAAAAATATGTAGCTTGAGGGCATGTATAGTGCATAACAAGCAAGGACCATAAAATTAGAAGAAAAAAAAAAAAAAAAAAAAAAAAAAAAAAAAAAAAAAATATATATATATATATATATATATATATATATATATATATATATATATATATATATATATATATATATATATATATATATTAAGTGTGATGATATATAGCGCTGTATGGTATTGGTTTATTTATTTTTTTTAATTATTATTATTTTATTTATTTATTTATTTATTTTCTGCTACAAACTTGTGCATAAAAAAAAAAACACACGAAGAAGAGTTCCAATATGGTCAACGTAGAAAATGTTTTTGGAGGTTCTTGTCCATAATTTGACGTAAATTGGGGCTAAAAAGTCACGTGGTTGGATAAACTCTTTGAATAAGGACAAGACACTTAATGTTGTTATTTGGGTGCGAGTATGGGGTCAAGTAAAGTTTTGTGGATGGCATGATACACTGAAAAATATGTTGCTTGAGGGCATGTATAGTGCATAACAAGCTAGGACCATAAAATCTAAAAAACAAACAAACAAAAAAAAAAACATTAAGTGTGATGATATACAGTGCTGTATGGTATTGGTTTGTTTTTATTTATTTATTTTAATTTTTATTTATTTATTTATTTTTCTAGTAAAAACTTGTGCATTAAAAAAAACACACGAAGAAGAGTTCCAATTATGGTTACCATGGAAAATGTTTTTGGAGGTTCTTGTCCATAATTTGACGTAAATTGGGGCAAAAAAAGTGACTTGGTAGGATAAACTGTTTGGATAATAAGAAATAGAAGAACTAGCTTCCTTCCACAGTGGACTGGACGCATGTGGGGGGTGGGTAGTAGTGGGTGGGGGGGGGCTGTACGGTCATGTATAGAGCTAGCGTGGGTCTAGGTGGCGTCTCCCCACACTGGGATTAGCTGTCTTCTCTTTCAGCACTCCCTGAATTCCATTCCGCCTTTTAGCCGGTGCTCTGCTATATCCCAGCACAGGACTTCCCAGTGACTTGCAAGACTGCATTTAGCACACAACAAGTCTAAGTTTCGGAGTGCGCGAGAGGAGGAGGAAAAGAAGAAGAAGAAGAAGAAGCAAGTTTCTGGAGCCCACGCGACTCGGTACTGTATGTAACCAAAACGAGGTCGAAGAGGATCGGATTTGTGTTTTTCTTTCTTTTTTTTTTTTTTTTTTTTTCTTTTCTTTTTTTTTTTTTTTTGTTACCTGTTGATGAAGTCCCACCGGGTGTGGGACGCAGAGGCGCAGTCTGGTTTCTCCACAGGGAAGAAAAGTGTGCAAAAGGTGCAGGCTACACACCGCTCCAGTGGCCAGGAGGAGTGAAGGACCTCGGGTTTTTCATTTTCCCCAGCATTAACAGCCTGTGCTGGGTTGGTGGAAAATGGGCACTCCGACCTCTTCGATCTATGGACTTACCCTCTCCTTGATCCTCACATGCCATCTGCTTACTGTAAGTCAGCTTTCTATTCCAAACTTTCTATTTCTTTTCAATTTTAGGACTTTACACACACTTCTGCAGCCATTTCTTATCCTTAAGGTCAAATGAAAGTTACAAACCACTGCCTTATTTCCTTATTGCAAGCAAAAAAAGAAAAAGCACGAGTTGGTGTTACTATTTCTGCTAAGTATGTAGTGTGGTTTGGAGAAAGGCTGCATGCTCTCCTGCAGGTGGGCTGTAGTACTGATTCCAATCTTCTAGTCATACCAGCATACATGGATGGTAAAGATGCTTTTAGAAGTAATCTGACAAACTAGAACCTCCTGTTGAGTGAAGCAGCTCTAAATTTGTCCATAGAAACAAGCTATTCATAGTCTCCCCAGAGTCTCCAACTCCTAAACCTTCTCAAACTTAGGCTACACATTGCAAACCCTGGTGCAGTCCATGCTTATAACACCATGTGTGCATGTATTACACCTTTAGTCATAATCATACCTGGATAACAATGGATCCTTAAGTATAAGACTGAGGTTTATTTATGACCAACAGACTTATATAAGTAAAAAAAAAAAAAAAAATCTGTGTTACTCACATTCTCTGATTTAATCCATTCAAGCTGCCACTTACAGTACACTAAGCATACTGCCAGTGCACCATTTGGTATTCATTCCCCTGTTTTTAATTACCTCAGTCTATAAACAGTTGTCTTTACCCTGCCATATCTGTGGTATGAATCATATAGAAGAGGACTATTGCTTTGCTGCTGAGAATAGACCCCCACCCCATCTCCGCCACCCTCTGGAAAACCCGTCTGGTCTCTCACCTTCATGCCCTCCAATAAACAGAGCTGTCATGCTTGAGATATCTGCGACTCCTCTGTGTTGATTTGATCTGAAGGAAATCCTTTTGAATGATGAGAGATAGTTGCAGTGGCCAGCAGACATAAATCTTTCACCTGCCTGAAGACAGAGTATATAAGCAGTGATATGTCAGATGTTTCAGAAGCTCTGATGTTAAGGTTTTTATGACTTCAGGGTATATTTAACATCCATGGTGACATGCTATTGAGCGCCGGGTGCGTGGATGACATGATCTATTACTTTGCATCGGTTCACAAAGTTAAGACAGGAGGCACAATTTCTGCATCTTAAAGTAAACTTATGCATTTTCAATATAATTGATCCACTAAAACTCTCCACTCCCTGGAGGCCTATTATCATCTGTTGTGTGCTGACACTGGAAGGTAATCAGAGCTGGCCTCTACACTTACTCTAGCCTTGATTGACTAGCAGGCCTGAGTACAACAATATCAACATAATTAAATTATCTGGAACCGCAAGCATCTGTTTTTTGCATCATGACTTTGAACTCCAGCAGGAGGACGCTGGCTTGGCTGCCTCTTGATTCAATTAAGCACACGTTCTGGTGTTACTATGGGCTGTAATTTCTTCCTGCTGGAATGTGAGGGTCATGCACATCAACTCCAACAATCAAAGTCAATAAAGTCTTGCGATGGGACTGAGTTCTTGGTCACAAATGAGCACCTGTAATGTGCTGCATACCACCAACACAAGTGTGAAAAATGTATACAAAGGAATCATTTTTTGCAGTGTAAAATTAATTAAAAAAGAAAAGTAATCCCACAGCCACATCTAAATCTGTCTATCCCACTGAGAGACCACATTATAAAGTATAAACCTATTATAACTGTTTAATCATCTAAAAAGACAAAGAGGTCACTTTGTTTTGTGGGGTATGAGCACTACTACTGACAATTTTGGCACAGTGATCTCTCCCAGTATAGACTGACACAAGTGTCCCTTGACTTCACTGGGGGTTGGACCATGGTTTGGGGGAAGGGCGGCCTGGATTCCTATGACTATATCGTCTACAAAGTGTGTGTCATTGGTGTAAATTGTTCTCTTTCTCTGCTGTGTGTAACTGAGCCTCCTCATTCCATGTTAACTTTCATGCAGCCACAGTTTGAAGTGATGCTTTATTTAGTCTGCGCTGGGTAATGTGTCGGCTAGGCAAGGTGGCTGGTCTCTCTGTCTGACACTTTGTCATTACCGACCTGGCTACCTGGTGTTTAATTCCCAGTCGATGGGGATTCTATGGAGTTGCAAAGTACAGCAGTGCAAACACCAACTCCATTCCAGAGTTTGAACAGTACGGAAGGTCTGCCCCCTCCAGACCCATTCACATAATTGCTTGAAGACTGGGTTCAGTAAACATTGCATAGTTGAATTATAGCCCCAGGAGAGAGGCCATCTTTGCTGATGGGACAATGGTGTACTGAAGTGGCTCGGCACTCCTCAAGCACATTGGCACATATGGAGCGCAGGCCAGCAGCCTGGTGGTTGTTGACTCTGCAGTGAGGTGTGACTTGGGAGGTATAGAGGTCACAGAGGTTAGGACTCTGAACCTGAATCTGCTTCACAGTTCAGCAGGGGTTCTTCGTGATTTATTCACAGCTGAGATTAGCTCCTTCTACACACTTTACTTAAGTATTCCATTATTATAAAAACTACTTACTGTTTCTATATTCTATTTTAGATTTTATTCTTGTCTTCTTATGCTACAAACCAAGACCTGGGTAACTACATTTCATTCTATCATGTATCATTGATTGAAAGACAATAAAACTGAGTCTGTTAAATTGCATATCTGCAGATATACCATGCTACTTTTCACATACAGGAATTTGTATATTTCCTATTTTTTGCATGTTTTTTTTTACCATGGAGACACAGGTTTAAGATCTAATAACATTTGTTTTTTATTGAACCATTCAGTTTGTTTTGGTTAGCATTAATACTTATCTTGAAAATATTACAATTAGAGAGATTGGAGTTATAATCACAATGTCAGTCTAGTGCAGTGAGCTGCACTTTAAATATCCTGTGTGTGTGTATGGTGATATTTTGGATTCAGTGACACTGAACAGACATAAATAATGTTGTTTTTTTGCATTAATTCAAGTATATTTACATTACAATGCAATCAGTAATCCATGCATTTTCCGTGATAATTGCAAATCGCAATATTGTCCAGACTTTTTCAGCTAATCGTGCAACCCTAATTATAGTAAATATTATGCCTTAACATGTTGGGCATTTCTATATAGTACAATAATCAAGTCTATTTTTTTTTACAGGCCCTTAAATAATGCTGAAAATTCGAAAATGATGGGATTCAATCATTGGCCCTAAAATGTCATGTCTAAAATACAGTTTGACAAAAAGTACTGGCTTTAGTGAAAACTCCAGGTTTGAACCACCTCTTGTGCAAGAAAACTCAAAGCATGGGAACTTATCTTTAAAATGATACATTGCTATACTGTGGAAGTCAGAAAAAAATATAAATCCAATGGGCATTGTGTTTGATACTGCCAGTATTGTTCTGCATTCACATCAGGAGTGTGAATGCAAAGTCTGTTGCTGGTGGGATGGGTCATGAAATAGGTCACGAAGTGTATTCATATGGGTCTTAAAAAAGTCTGAAAAAGTTATGTATTTAACTTGTTGAAACTGGGAGAAACCCTGACCCTGATGACCATATTTAAATTTGTGGTGTGCATGGATAGGGGTCAGCAGTAGTAAAGTATGATTTATAGATGAGCCACAACCTGTCTAAAGCTTTGGTATGGTCTTGTAAGGATCCACCTCAGTCTGTGTGCTCACACAAGCCTGAATACCTCTCCAAAACCATGACAGATTTGACTTCATGTAATTAATTCAGGCATTTTCTTAGAGGAGAAATTTTCCCTCATCTGCCCACATCTGTTTGAAACATGTACATTATCCACTACGACTCTTAACACATCATCACAAAGAAACACGCATGCCGAAGTTGTCCTGCACTGCAATGTGTTCTGTGGCTGTGGTATCATTGTCCTGTTTTTTTGCGTGACGTCGCGTCTGTGTTGGACAGAAGAGTCGACTCCAAACACAGCTGCGCTTCAGCTGGTACAGCAGCAACGCTCTGCGTGTGCTGACATGAGCGCACATACTCTAAGTACTGCCTGTTGTAACCAGAGTCCCACTTTTTCCATTCTCACCTCTTTACACATTTCTATTTTTCCTCTTTGAAGAACACATCAGTGAATGATGGCGTTTGTTGAGTAATTTATATCATCCTCGCCATTGATTGTTCTGCAGCTATGTGGCAGGTTAAAACTTATCCTATCCTAGAATCTTAACATGGGAGAAAATATATCTACCTTCATGAGACAAACGTCATCAGATCTCTTCATTACTATTCCTGGCTTCTATTCTACTTTAAAAACACGTGTCCAAGACAATTTCTAATGTAGATGTGTAGTCTGCAGGCAGGATTTTTCTCCCTCAGTATTCACACAGCACACTCAGGCTGTGTAGAAGTAATGTCTTATTGTTCATATTCAGTAGTTAAGCATAATTTTACTAGCAGCCAAACAGTGAAATTAATGTACTTTGGCTCCCTCTGGTTGAAGATATGACTCTTCTTTCTTGTGTTTTGGAGCCAAAGATGTAATAAACCAGACAGAGTTCATGGGGGGGTCACAGGATGGCTTGAGGATACACAGCTCTGTACTACAACCACAGTTTAATGGTCAGAAATGATCTGCGGTTGCAAGGCACAAGTGTTACTGCTCTTAGTTAGCAGAAGATTAGAAAGTTTGTAATTTTTTTCAGACAAGTTTATTAGATTTACAAATGCTTAATTTAAAATGTAGCTTTCCACCACCGGAGTATGAATGTGAGAGGGAATGAATAATGGATCACTAATGTAAAGTACTTTGGGTGCCTTGAAAAGCACTATAAAAATCTAATCTATTATTATGATTATTATTATTAATAATAATAATTCTAAGATAACTCCCTTGTCCTTTTGACTTCCCTCATACTTCTGATGGAGTGATGAGTACTGTGAGAGTACTGGTCACTCTACTCTACTGGAAATATTCAGATCCATATCTAACATGAGTCAGTTAGCTTGATAAGAAAAACAAAAGACTGTAATAGACTGATTGCTCTATCTTTAGCGGTCTGCTTCAGTCTTTTCCACATAGCATTACCAGGTTTCTTCGCAGCCCCACACTTATTAAAGATTCATTGAAATGCTAAGTTAACTGTATTGCTTTTCCTTTTGAAGGTGCTCTAGCTGTCTGTGCCCTGTTGAATGTGCCTTTGTTTTTCCTAGTGGCATTGACGTGTAGTCTCTTGGGCATTCAACTTTTTATTCAAAGAGCTGCTGCATTGTCTTGTATGGTCCCTCCCAACTTATACAGCTACCCTGATGGGGGTTGCTGCCTTTTTTTGTGTTTTTAGAACGCAGTAGATTTTTTTTTTTTCCATGCTCCTTAAGTACCTTTTTTTTCTCTCCATTGTGTTTTAAAACTAGGTTTAACCCTGAGATCCTGTGAAGTGTTAAGAATAAATCCCACCCTGGTGTCTTATCAGAGTTGCTGATTTCTCTCTCCTTGAGCACTGAAGAGTACCCTGCCTCCACCTCCTCTTACTGTACAACATGTCCATACCTGTAAAAGAGAAAGGCTGCCATCTCTGCAAGACTATTGTAAATAGCAAATTCATGTAAGCTTCAGTTAAACCCCTAATGTTCTCAGAGGGAGGCCAGCAAGTAGAGTTTTTCAGGCTTCAGGGTGTAATGGCTCATTGAAAAGTAAACATGAGGAAAACATTCACTTCCCCTTTATAGTCACTTTTGTGTAATTTAGGAGTCTGAAGGCGAGAAGTCTCTTTGGAGTGTAATTATCAAGTGATTTTACAAATGAAAGGTATTGCATTAACACCTGAGTAGACTCCTTTGTCCCGGAATGGCTCCTAAAAGCAAATTAACTCCCAATCAACTAACTTTTTTGTTTTTGCTTAAGATAATATTTCTACTACATGCATGCAAAATCTTTCGAGGATCTGAAGTATATGTTGTTCCTGATAGTTGTTTGCCTTCGAGGCTACATTACGATATTGGTTGTAGTTAATAGCTGCATTCAGGGGCTTTTACTGTGCCCCTCACTGAGGCTGCAGAGGCCCTCGGGAGGAGACAGGAGAGCCGCAACAGTCTGGATTGTGTTATCATTGTCAGCTGCTATCCCACGAGACATAACAACTCCTTCATGTTCTCTAAGGAATTTTCTCCGTCTGTTTCTCACCTTTTGTCCTGTCCTTCGTCTGCTCACTCTTCATAGTTGCTTTTACTGTAAGAACAAGTAGCAAAAACATAGAATGTGTGTAGTCCGGGTTAAGGTTGCAACAACTCTGACCCCCAGAAAGAGAAGCCATTGTAACAAGGAAGGTAGTTTGGACAAGTGATTTGCTGCACGAGGAGATATCTTTAGAAAAAGCTAATGGTTTTGTGGTTATTGCCCATAGCCCATTGTTTTGGTGCAGTGGCTTGTGATGGTCTAAACCTGTTGTCCCTTGCTGAGTCACCATCCTGTGAGGGAAATGAAACCTGGAATTATCTACAGGACAAGAGGACCCCCACTTCCCTTCAAGCAAAGTTTATTCAGGCTTTCCTGTGTGGAGTTCAGATGTCCTGCTCTATATTTGCTAAAAGAAATAACTTAGTGTAATTGTTTTTCCACCACCACCACCACCCTCCCCACACCTTTTTATATTTCAATGTTCTGTTTTTTTTTTTTTTGCATTCATATCACAGCGAACTAGTCTTGCTTTTTATGGCGTGAGATTTTCTGTACAGTGTGTGTCAGATGGTCACACAGTGTAGCCGCAAAGCTGTAACAGAAGTTTTCACAGGTTTTTATGACTTGGCAAGCAACACAGTGGAACTAAGGATTAATGAATTCCCCTGGACTTAATTATGCCAAAGTACAAGTCCTTGTTTTTATTTTTCTCTCTCAGCCAGAATGTGATATGTGAATTTTCCATCACAGTGTGTTTCGGAGCTGGGCTAGAAATACTTTCCATCCAGGTTTGTTGCTTTTGAAGATGCGTGTTCCGTGCCACAAGCCAAACTATGTTGTCATGGCAAAAATCTTTGATTCAGACCTACATGAACCCACTAATTCACATGCTATAATTACAATGAAAAGTAAAAAATTTACTTGTAAGCCATGGAGACTTTGACATAGAGTTTTGATCATAATGGATGAAGTTGTAGCCTTGAAAATGCAGGACAGATGTACATTTTATTCCTACCTTTAATTGAAAACTTATTGCACTAACTATATTTAAGACCAAATATGTGTCTTGCTACTTCTCCCTTTTAATTTATTCTACTGCTCCACACGTCTTTTGCAGAAGTTACACTGCACATGTTCTCCAGGATAGTATCTTCACGATACTCTTGCTGCCAAAATATGCTTGGTAGTCTTGTGGAGGATTGGAGGTGCAACACTACTAGATCGGATGATATGAGTGGGCTTGTTAGACATTGTAGAGGTGAAACTCACACTCACTTTCTCAGAGTGGAATCTGAACACTGCTGGTGGTTTAGTTTCACCAGATCAAAATCGCAGCTTCTTGTACACAGCTGGAAATCATCACCATTGCATCTTGTGATGATTCTCAAATACACGTCTCTTGAAGCCGTTCCAGGTCACTGTCAGGAAGAAACTGAGTGAACGATTTCTGATTTTATCTTTGCTTATGTAGCGCTTTTGCCAAGTACATCAGTGAATGGCTTCTTAACTACCATGCTGACTAAAGAAGCGTAACATCCATCATGTGCCCAGAAGCTTGACAGCATGCATGTCTTTCCGGTACCTGGCAGGGCTATTGAAGCTGAAGGTTGGCCTTGTAATCCAGTTGGTAAGGCGCGGGGAATTTCTGTGGTTTTAGACTAAAGTGGCTGTGTATAATTTTCTCTCCACCCAAACCATCTGTTGATCCCATGGAATGACGACTCATCCGAACTTAAAGGGCTGTTTATGTATAACTGAAAGTCACAGTTTACTGTTTGAATGGAGATGGCATAGAGGAAGTCACCAACAGATGTGCAGATTAAGTAGAAATTCACTAAACATAGATGAAATGTCATCACTATGTATGTGTCACTTTGCTGTCTTGACATTTAACTTCTGTGGAAACACCAGTCAGCATGTGTTCTGAGTTGAAAAGGGCAGTTCGCAGACAGTAGGTAGCTGTTTATAACCAGCAGTGTCTTTATTACACATCTGTAATCTGCAATCTCCAAATTGTTGCATGCATATTCACTGTATGCAAATAAATACATGAATGAAAAACCTTGTATGTAATGTATAATGATCCCATGATATACTGGGGTGCATATTAAATTAAAATTATATGAGCTGACATCTCCATACATCTCTAAGTTGAAGAATCAGCAGCTGTTACAGATATTTTCTAAAGCATCAAGCAGCTGTTGTGATATTCAGTTTAATTTTAGACCTTCATTTTAGATTTCCTTTTTAATCTTTTTGATTCTCGACCAAATCTTCATGTGGGGTACTTGTACTGGATTTGCTCAAGTAAATTACAGATCTCCGTTGCCCTCAATGTTCTCTCCGTAATCATCAGAGACAGTGACGGCCTCGCCTTTTCTGTTCATCTTCATGCATGCAGCACCTCCAGCCAAGTTAGCCGATTATTGCTTTAAGAAGGGTAATTAAATGGTTCTTCCCTGGAACTGAAGGCCTGTGTGATTTATGTGGACTGTGAGCACATAGATGAGGTTCTTTCAGCTGTGTCAGGGTGAGGAGGCTCTACCTGTGAGGCTCTATTATGACTCTGTCACGGGTACAAGGGGTGGACATTGGGCCACACTGGGCCTCAAATCTGGCGAAACACTAGACCGCAGTCTGATTATCTGGCACAGACACAAGTGAGCCCTGTTCCCCATGGCTTTACACTTGTAGAAAATGGAAAATGGACAGTAATACAACTGGAGCAGAGCCATTTGACCTGTTTATTCTTGCCTTTTCATTTTTTTTTCAGAGACGGCCAACCAGACAGACAGACAGAATATAGTGTTGTGATCTGGTTGCTATGTTTCTGGAGGGTAATATACATGTTTGCTGTTGCCCAGATGTGTAACTTTATCGTCCATAGTAGGACTGGATATTATGGCCAATATATACCATGAAGAACTGGACATAATGGCAGAAATACTAAATATATACCTATATTTTTTTTTCTTATGGACAATTTATGATTTTAATCAATTGTCATCTGACTAAAAGAACTGAAGATGATATGTGATTTAAAAATACTTTTTCTTTACTACAACTATTGCCATATATTACTTGAAAAACACATTCCCAAGGTGCAAACATGTTCCTTTTTCGAATATATGAGCAATAAAGGTTTGAAATATGTGCAATTTTTATGATTTTCAGAAAACAAAACCTGAATTGATTGAATACATTAGATATACTGCTAAGTCTGACATGAAATTAAATACATTTTAAAGATGGTGCTGTACTCTTTTTAATGTGTTACATATTACTTGACTACTTACTTGACTTGGATGGACTGCATTGTGCCAGAACTGAATGTTTCGGCACATTCCACTGATTCCTATTAGAACTGACTTATTTGCAAGAGAATTCTGCTGATATTATGCATAAATGTAGTTTCTGATTTCTCTCTGCTGTGCTGCAAGAGGGCTGCACAGCTACATCCTGTTGCTCAATGCAAAATATGGATGCTGGCATTTAAAATTTGACTGACAGTATAAAATGTGCTGACATAGATCAGTGGAAACAGATTTTTTCCACTGCATTGTTGGAGATAAGTCATAGGAAACCTGTTGTGTCTCTAAGGCACATAAAACATTTCAACAATGAAAAGAAGTCGATAAATAGCCTACTATATGAAAGTTTTACAACAATAATTTACATTTTATAAAATATCTGTCATACTTTTCCAATTATTCATGTCACTTTAAGTGTTTGCAGGGACTCCTCCTGGCTTCTTTCAAACCCTGAAAATGAAAAGTTGGAATGAACATTTGCTCACGTAAATTAATTCAAATGGCACACTCGTGTATTTTATTTTAAGATAACATTTATATAAATGCTGATGCATTTGCTCTTTGTCTGACACAGCAGACCTTTACTGTAAAAAAAAAAAACTGTCAGGAAGGTCATTGGGGGTGATGTAACACTCTGGTGAAAGCTGAGTCTTAAATTATCCTCTTTCTGCTTTTTTTTTTCCTTGAAAGGTCATGAACTGGCTTGTGCTGGCTTGTCCATTAGCACACTGATGATGAGTAACATAGAGTAGACTGCTGCTGGTTTCACTGCCCTCTCTTGTATACCTGACTGGTTCACAACACTGATTAACCAGCACCACTCAGTGTATTTTCACACGGAGACACAGGGCCTCTTGTCTATAATTACCACTTATTATAGTAGGAAATGGATCCCTCACATCTGCTTCCAATGAATGGGCAGGTTAACCCTCCTGCTTTCTTGTATTATTGCATAAACCTCTGGCAAACAGATGTCTTTGTAGGTGTGAGCACACCTTAAAATTAAGGCCTGTTGTTGAATTATGAGGACAGGTGAAATTCGTCTGTCAACTGTAGAGAGGAAGATACTCCCAGACTTTGTTTATGGTTGTCAGATGTCGGCCCTCGGGTTGTTGTGTGGTTGATACAAAGCCAAATGTAACCTTAAATTCTCTGTTTGTATGTAGAGTGTTATTAAATTGAATAATTGAGGTTATATATACCCTGAAGCATTTATGGAAAGTTATAGCTCTTCATATTAGAAAAAAATGTTGTATCTTGATGTAATTTAAATTAAGGGTGTTTCATAACTCTGCATTTTATTCTGGGTAGTCTGTACTCTAGTTTATGTCCTTCTTGCTATGCTTATGTTGAGAAGTCATCTAAATTGTATATAGCTGGAAAGTGATTTCAGTCAGACTCAACAACTATGTGTTCTCTGCAAGTTTGAGCCAAATGAGCTCAGGTAAGCTTTACACTGAGTGATGCAGCAAAGTATCCAAACTGCAGAAGTTTGCATATTGACAGTAGTAGCATGCTGGAGAATGAATCAAAATCTTTTGCTGTTGTTAACAGATATTTACCAAGGGGCAAGAAATGCATCTTGAAAGTGAGGCCAAAGCAGAAGTATTGTTTCAGGTAATACCACTGATGACTGGGATGCACTTCAGTTGAATTCCTCTCTGGAGATATTTAGTTAATTATCTGTTTCCAGGAATCATCTAATCTGATTCACCTTATTTGGACATGTCTACTGATGATCCTAATAGGTGGCGCATGTTTTCTTTTGGTGTTTCATAATTTTTCTGGATTGACATCTCCACAGCAGTTGTGGAGCGTCAAATGATTTTATTGACTATATTTTCATGAAGTTTACTGTTGAGATCACTTAGTTTAGCATTACCTTTGCTCACCCAATCTATTCTACTTATACTCTCAAAACCAATGATGGCAACCACTGGGAGATGTCATTTAGGCTCCACCCCCTTCTTTTATGCAGACTAGGTTAATTACCATGGTCATGAGCAAATGCCAACCCTGCTTTTGCTCCATGTTGAGTTGCATAGCAGTGTTGCAATGCATTGAGATATACACATTGAAGATTCCCATATGGTGGTTAGCAATGCATTCTGGTTTGTTTAGATTTTGGACTGAACATTAGGCCCTTCTTCACTTATGTTTTAGGCTAATCTACATCACAAATTGTTCAGTCAGTTTTAATAAAGGCTCCTGTTCGTTTGCCCCACCATTTTTTGCAAACTGCAAACTTTTATGTCCTCCTCCTGGCTAATTGTAATAGGAGCTTTTTACAGAGCCCAGCACCAGGACTGTTAAAGGCTTGTATAAAAACCCTTTGGTTGTGAGGTAAATGTCTGCAATGAACAGGCTCAATAAAAGTTTGTGGTTCCAATTAGCTATCCAATGGAGAGATTATTACTCATTAGTTCAGACAGTTTATGTCATTCAGCAATATACCAGGGAGTTTTAGTCACTGTCACCCACAATAGCCTCCAAAAAATCTACTATTGGCAAGTCGTTGTTTTAGATGTTTTCAGATGCCTCTATACACCGCTATAAGAATGTTTATCATTTGGGGTCCATTATGTTGAGTTTTCTTTGCTATTTGAAGTGAAATAATGTAGAAAATTGGTAGGAAGGTTGTAATAATTGAGATGTTGCTGTTAGAGGGCTAGTAGAAACAACTTACAGTTCTTGTTTAGGCAAATTGCCATACTTTAACTGGTGGACTGGTTGTCTCATTGTGATAGTGTGCTAATTTCTTTGGCATATGTAATGGTAAAACTTTAAGCTGTCAAGTAAAGCTGCTATTTCAGTAAATAAACTCAAGCTGTGAGCAATTTTATCAGGCATTTTTTACAGATTTATAGACTGCAATTTATCAATTAAATTGGTCCTGACTTGTCCTTCACAATGTCTGGAGTATTTGGTATCTTGTGTACATCGCTTAATTTATATTTATGAAGTCAGCTCAGTTGTGGTGTTTTTTTCATAGGCAGACACAAACTTATTAATTCTTATCTCTTAACCTGTGTTTACATTGTGGTAAAAGCTGCATTCAAGTGTTCTTTCTTTAAATATACAGACAGTTTATTTTTGGGATTGTCTTATGGAGGAAGAGTAAGTAAAGTGAAGGAAGTGTTCAATTTAGCTCAGAGACTTTATCTGGATCTCAGAGCGTAAGATCCAGCAGGCGTGGTTCTGTCTGGGGGAATTCCTTTCCCAAACTTCATCATAGAAGATGGAAAAGCTGTCAGGCTTACGTAAATGCTCTTTTATCACACTCACTATCCAGATGTAGAAGTCTGTGAAAGCACGGGGACAAAGATGCTTTCTGTCTTGCATAGTGTAATTGTCGTACACCTGAGAACATTTATTGCAGCTTGGTGCTGACGCCTGAAGAACATTTATCTGTGTTTGTTTCAGACTAGATCATTAGGTTTTTTAATTAATCTGTGACTCATGACAGGTGAAACCACCTAGGTACCAGATTACAGTCTGTGATTCCATCTGATAGAGTGGTGAATGATACCTACAGGGAAACAGTCTAGACAGGAAGACTCCCAGTCCAGGTGAGCTAACACACTCTAGGTTAATCAGCTGATACAGTCATTTAATGAATACGGACTGTTGAAGTACTTAAGCATGATTCATAGGGAAGTCTTTTGTTGCAAGTTAAACAGGATACTGTAGGTAGTACGGAAATGGCAGTCATGATCATACTCCTTCAGTTTGGGTGCTGATTGTAATAAAGCACAAGGGATTCAATAGAAAACATCTGTTATAGTTTTGTTATATGTTTTAGCTCGCTTTAGTCATGCACAATACAAAAATGAGCAATACGTAGGTCAGTAACATTCTAAAAGATGCAAGAAAAGTCAAGGACATCTCAAGAGGCTTTTGCAGAACCCTGTGTTGACCTTGGATGAAAGTAATGACGGGACTGCTGTTTATCTCCCATCCAGCAGCTTTTCCCCTGGCCCTCAGTCATAAGCATATCTTCATCCTGCACTCTCAGTTTGCTTATCCAAAGTCTGCTCTGAGCCCGACTTAGTGTTTGGCTGGCTTGCATTTCCATACTTCTTTTGAAAGTTGGAGACATTACAACAGTTTCACGAACTTCTTGTGAATTTAACAGTTAAAGTAACAGCTGTCAAAACTTCTTTAAAGTTTAAGCCGAGCGATGTTTTCTTTTTCTCATAAATTCTTCCCATTAACAAGGAAAAGAATGAGTGCTACTGTCCTGTCACATTTGGAGGGATCCAGAAGACACATTTTCAGGCTTACAAGAGTGTGGAAGTGGTAGAATGCAATCAGAAAGACAGAATGAAACATGAGCCCGTGGAAGGGTCAGTGGAGTAATACAGGCAGGCTAATCCTATTAATAGAGCTGGTGTTTTCTGACTGGTCAAAACAAAAGAGCTTTACACCTGGAGAAATCCAACCTTCACATCATTGGCATTCCCCAGATTTCCTTGAACCAGGATCTAAAAGATAATCCTCTTCTTTGCAAGCATCTTGCCCCTTGATCCTTTGTTGGGGGGTGACAGAGGGAGTCTGAATGTGAGGGTTTAAAACACTGAAAGGAAGAGGTGAAGTCCAATCAGACCCAAGCTATTTTAGTTATTTTATGCAGACAAAGTGGGCACCTGATCCCCTCTCACACGCCAAACACAATAATTGGCTTCAGGAATGTGCACATTTCTCTGCTTTAGGGTATCGTTAAAGAAAGTAAAGCTCACTGACTTTTTTGGAGGGTGGTTAAGATTTGCCTTGATCCTTGGATTGGGTTAAGTAAATGACTTCCCTCACCAAACATAGAAGACAACTTACAGGAAAGTCCCTTGTTAGGCTGGAGCTTAGGGTCACATCTTTTCTAGCCAGACCGTGGGTGGATTTACTTCAAAATATTTATGCTTTTTTTTCGGTCATTAAAAACTGGAAGTTGTCAACAAAATGTCTCAAGTCTTAAACCAAGTAGATAATTGTGGTTTGTGTTTAATAAACACTCACACACTATGATCAACATCAATTCACAACCAAGTTTTAAGTAAATTTTATTGGATTCCGCAGATGTGGGTGTACTATTTTGCTGAGCAACAGTTGGCTGTTCCTGCCACCACTCAGAGACTTCTCTGAAACATGGCTTTCTTCAGTGTTTATTGGTTCTTGTCCAGGACTAACCTCAAAAGGGGAGTGAGGGGATTGCCAACCACAGCAGCAGACGGCCTACTGTACTGAACCTCTCTGATGATGGATCTGGAGACTGCATGTGTAAAGTTTTTCTTCAGGTCGAGCTTTGCACAAAAACATCTTTGAGAATGCTCGTCAAACATGATGCAAGTTACTGCGCACACCCAGTAATCACATGGCTGTACTACGTAGATTCTTAGGTGAATGTGCAGTGGCAATTCTACCATGACTGTTTTGCAGGTAATAAGTCACAGTGGTTCTGGTTTATTGCAAGTTAAATGATGAATCAGAAGTAAACATGACTTTTCTAAGGTTTGGAGACGTCCCGTGACTGGATCTTACCCCCTGGTTCTGTCTTTCACCCACTCTGACTGCAGGGCCTCAGGAGGAGGCTGTAATAACACCTGCAGCTACGCAGCTCCTGAAGTATTTTTATCTCCCCCTGGAATTCCACCTCTGTTCTCCTGGTGTAGTAGATCTCCCCCTCTTAAGTGCATGAGAACTCAGTTGGCATATATTTCTTCACCTCAACTGCAAGTTATATATCCTTCATTCTTGTAGACATGTGACATGAAACCACTGCATCCATCTGTGCTTCCTACAATCAAAATGAGGCAAGGATTTTCTATCACGATGACATAAGGACCAGCAACTGGTTGATTGTTCAGTCAAACCAAATTTCTGGCCTTCACCAGCTCTCCCAAATGGATTTGACAATCCCCTCATCCCAGTGCTGTTTAGAACTGAATCCAAAACACAAACAGATGACTGGGGGAATATGCTGGCATTTGGAACAAAAATGGCAAATACATAATGGTTTTGTTGTCAGTGCTGTGGAACAAAAATCATATTGTTATGCCAAAACACACTTGATGCAACATAGCAACAGCTGAGGCATTCTTAATAGAGTTTTTGTGTTTTTTGTTATTACTTATTCAATTTTCTAATTAAGCTTCTGTCATGACTATAACAGTCTGCAAAGATCTACTTTGGCTTTATGCAAAATGATAGTTGACTCTTTGAGCTGAAAGATTCACAAGTAACATGATTTAGTGACTTCATACATGATCAGAGACCAGGAGCACCCTCTGAAGAGTTCTTAGAATTAAAAATATCAGAGCACAGCAGCAGTAAATGATATTCATGCCTGAAGACATAAAGCAGTGTCATCTTTTTCTTACAGTAGTATCATATGACTCCCATGTGCAGATTATCTATTATTAATGTCTCTGCACTTTATATGTTTTGAGTTTCTTCCTAATTGTTCATCTCACCCATGAAACTCACATACATCTTTTTTATGAGATCAGTGTTTAAGACTAGAGAACCATTTTCATGCTTGTCTGTGTGGGCTGGGATGAAAGCTGACCTTTTCTGTTTGCCCATAGATATTTTGTGCCTTTCTGCGAGTTAGGTGAGGCCAGATCTGATTTCATCTGCGCTGTTCTGCTCTGGCTTTGTCTACTTGCGCAGGTTAGCAAAAACAGCTGTCAGGTAATTTCCAATGGGGAGGATGGAGGAGGCGTAAAGACAAGGATAACCTCTGAATACCATCTTTCCTTCCTCTCTTTGATGATTTTGTCAACATCAGACCACAGTGTCTTGTTGATTCGACGGCATAGAACATCTGGTGAGAAGGATAGCCATCTTTTCTGCTTCAGCCCTATTATGTTTACATTAATGGCATAAACAGCTGAGAAAGAATATTTTTCTTCTCACAGCCTGTCACTTCAGGTTTTTTTTAAATTTGGCAGCGCTAACAGAGAGTATTATTGAGAAAGTTGTGGAATGGATAAAGACTTTGATGTGCAGATGGCGCCCAACAAAGAGTTCTCTTTAGCTAACAGCAGGTTTTGTTGTGATGTTCTTAGCTCCAAGTTCAACTTGGGTTAACAAACAAAGCCTCTTCAAAACTCCTGGTTTGAGATACTCATCATGTTAGGACTGCTTTGCGTTCCAAAAGCCTCACCATGATACTGTGCCAAATCCCAGTTAATTATGAGATCGCCATCCCAAATAGCATGACCTTGGGAACTTGTGGAAAGTGGCTTTACCAATGTGAAATTATTCCCTCCGGCCAGGAAGTTATTTTCTCCTCAGCCAAAAAGCCTGGATTCTATGCTGTTCTCACAAATTCAGTTCACGAGCAAACTATTGATGATCATTTTCATTTCTGCACCTCATCGGAAAGATTTACATTTGTGGCACTAAAGGTCCAGTCTGTTACAGAAATGATTTCATAGGCTGCATTCTTTGAAAGATTTAGCCCACTTAGCCTGCTTTTCCCACACAGTGGGACGATGAAATAATCAAGTATGATACACAGGGGGGGAAGTGAGTTGACAGACTGAGATAGTTCTGGCCTGTTATTATGTGGGACAATGTGAGTGCGGCCAAGTCAACAGGTGGTGTTAGATTAGTTGGTCCTGAAGCGAGAATAAGCAAGAGGAGAAAGAGAGCAGGGTAAATCTAACACTACCGCTGCCATCAGGGTTGAGAAACCAGAGCTCATTCACAGAGCCATCAAACAGCTGCTGCTACTTCCTCTCTGAAGCTTTACTGTCCTGCAAACCTTCATATCAGCTCTTCAGGTTCAGAACTTAAGTCAAAACCCTACGTTCATGACTTGTACTGTCTTTACAGTGTGTTTAAAGCGTACTCATATTTCACATAAGAAATGGGTGATCGCATTTATGTCTTTGCTGGGTTACTAAATACAGAAAGAAACCCACAGTTCATTCATTCACAGCGGCTAAAGCTAGTTTACACCATTTCCTTCCTCTTTCCTCCCCTAAGGTGTTGCTGTATCGCACTGTCAGCTGTGTAGAGCACCTCAGATCCCTGTTCCCTCAGAGCTCCCTAGTGGGATGCAAAGCAGACGTCTTATATGACACAGCAGCGCTTTCAAACAGTCTCTTTCTGTTATAAATAAACGGGCTTGGGCTGGCCGAGTCAGAACTGCTCTTCCACTCGGAGCTGCCACCTCGCCTGTCAGCTGTCGTCTGGGGGAACCGGAGCCCCCCACCTACCCACCTCCCTACCGGTCACTCTCACAGATATGTTACCGGAAACACACAAGCCATTAATAGATCCTACAAATTACTCTCACACTGTTTATGTTTGACATGACATGCAGTTCAGGTTGTTTTTCCAGTTTATATCAGGCTTTTCTTTTAATTATTCAAGAATATTTTTTAAGAAGAATGGAACTCTGAAGATGTTGTTTTTCTTCAGTAAAAACACTAAACTGAAAACTGAAATGTTTTCCTCATAAAAGGGGCACCCATTTTTAAAGCTAAACCTCAAATCCAGTAAATTGGGCTTTCCTCAAACCATACAGGCACATTAAAACTAAATAGGTTCACTCCTGGCTGAAACAGTAAGCTGATAACTGTTTGTCTTTTAGCAGAGTGAGTTTCCCAGCATTGGTGTGTATGTCTGCAGCCATCAGTGTGTGTGTGCATTTCTTAGGGCCTGCATGTGTCAATAAGGGGTTGGTTTGTGCTCTTTTCATTGTTGGTCGGGCCTTTCAGGTTGCACTAATAAACAAGCTGGGGCTGTGATTCTTGGTGGTCTGTTGACGTAGGGTCCTACTGGGGCCCCTGCTGGGGTGATAATTGAAAAGACAGCGCTTCTGAGGGTGTCAACTGGGCCGTCACACCCAGGGACATTCGAGTGGAATGTGGTCACGCTGTATTATCCCACCCACAGTGAAAATGTAACACAGTATAGGTTTTAAAAACACTTTCAGCTACCTGTAAAATAGCCCAGACCTTTCTGCTCAGCTAGAGAGAAAACTGTGCTTTGGCAATTTCAGGAAAAGTCTTACCCTGTGTGTTTCTTCTTCTGTAAAGTTTGTGTAGTACCTTTCACACTACTGCTTCTTACACACTCCAAGTCTGATTTTGATATCACTGAGGCTGAAAAAAGCCCATCAGAGATAATGTTTCAGTACATGTTGGGGTGTCTTGTTTCACAGCTTCACTCTGCTCTCTGTCTGGGCATTTTGTCGCCAGGCTGTGACCTTTGGCCTGAAGTACATTATCATGACTTAGTCCCAATTTGCAAAATGTGCTATTTTAAGCTATTTCAGTTAAGTGTAAAGATAGGACGCTTAAAAACTATATTCGTGGATGCACTGATTGCAGAATTTTTGGTTGATATTGATGTTTAAATTTCAGAAGTTGGCTGATACTGATAGTGACGATACTCTCTGTGTCTTTACTTTTTTTCTGATGTTATTCATCCCTATGTAACAAAGAAATGTTCATTATGCAAATATAAAAGTAGTTTTTGCTTAAAATGAAATATCTAATTATCTGCAACTATCATGGGTTAAAAGAGATCTTCTATGCCATACTGATGGATATCAGCAAATGTTGGCTGATACCAGCTGATACATTGGTGAATCCTTACTACAATTTGTAACATTTCTGCATTGAATTAAGTGTGCTGTTATATAGCTCTTGGCCATACTTTACAAAATACTTCCAACAATGTAAAAGTTTGTTGAAATCTGTGATTATATTCAATATAATAGCCTGAATCATTTGGTCAGCTGTCATTGGCATCATAACAGAAGTTAACTGAACGCACTCATAGTGATGCAGAATGTATAATGACATTAATACAGCAGTATTTGGCCATAGATGATTTTGTTTTTGCACAGACTTTATCACAAACTAATCCAGTAGAGAGCTAATTTACTGATATATTTCAATACTGATCTAGTTTTTACAATGTGCAAATAGTGACTTAAGCAAGCTACCAACCTAATGTGTATGGTAACACAATGTTAGCTAATAGTTAACACCTTTAGATAAGTTGGCTCAAATTAACTAACCCTTGAGCACTGCAGTAGCTAATGTTACATACAGCTAGAATCACATGATATGCCATCAATATATGTAAAGAAACATGAATTAAACTACCTTTTACCTCAGCTATGAAGATGATTTCATCAGCTTTTGATTGACATTGGTTGTTAAAAGAACATCTCCCATGACCCTGAACTACTTCACAATGTCATCAAACTATATCCTTAGATATTGTTTTGACTGAGAGACCCCATAGTAGCAGGTTTTTTTAGTGCATCATGAAAATCATTTAGTGTCAGTCACACCACACCACCACCTGACTACTATGCATACTAAAGTAAAGCTAATGCTTCTTTGGAAAATGCCTTTTTAATTAGGTGTGGATTCAAGTCACACTGCAACCTTTAAGCTTCTAGGTTTTGCAGACACGCACAAGTGCACACTTGTATATAGGGTAGGGATTCATTAGGTCACCTTTTTCTTTTCATCTCAGCTGAGTGAGAAAGAAAAAGCTCATCTGCAAATTGCTTTTTTTTTTTAACTTTAATTGTAGCTTTGTCCATATCATCCTTCACCCTGTGTAGCTTTATCATGAGCACAAGTCTGTACAAGTTGCGTGCTTATTTTGACACGTCTCCCCAAACAGTGAGTGTTGGTGTAAAGGGAGAGGATTGTGCAAGGTTGTGTGGCTGATGCTGAATAGCTGGAGGCACCACTTCTTTGAATCTGGATGTACCTCACATGAAGAAAAAAAGCAGATAGAAAACACAACTTTTTTTGTTTTTAATCTGATCATACATGTTTCTGTTGAAGTTGTTTGATCATGTCAAGGTGTGGAAGGAGGGATTTTCCATGCACAGATAGGCTAATTATTGAGCAACAGAACTTATCTATATGTTAATGGTTTCAGCTTTTACCAGTTAGCATGTTATTAGAGGTAATTGGTCAACACTTTAAAATAAAGACTGCAGAGAGCACGCATACTTAGTTCTGAACTATATGAAAAGTACATTGCACAGTCCAGGATGTACTGCCTTCTGTTGTAACACCTTGCAATTTCAGATGCACCTGCACATCTGAAAAGGCATCATTCATGTAGAGAAAGTGTGGTCAGTGCCTTTTTCCATTGGAAGACCAAGCTTTTTGCAAAATGTATGGCACAACCACTGTGTGGGAGAGAGAATGAATGACCTGGGGGAAGATGGTTGTGCAGGCACTCCAAGCATGTGTTCAGAAATGCGGACTTATCCCTCTCTTTTTATTCCCTGGCCCCCTTCCCTCCTCTCCAGAAGTCCTTTTTTTCCAAGAAAATCTGAAGTGTTTGTTACTCCCACAGTATTAGTGTATTAGTCATGGAACACTTGGAGAAGACAATCCATGCACATTGTCAAAGAGCATTTATCTGGTGAATGAAGAGCCTCCTTCCACTTCCTCTCCGTCCAGTCACTTTGGATTAAACCCTGTGGAAATGTCAAAGAGCTGCAGCAAGCAAGAAGTGCCTCACTCATCGGGTGCTTTGTGCAGCAAGAGTCCTGTCAGAGGTTTAGTGTCAGGAGTGGCAGTTTGACAAAACAACCTTTGCTCCAAGAAAGGGTTAAAAACACAGGAAACTCTTTCTCATACATATATAAACCTGATCCGTGGTTGTAATTTTGTTGTCAGAAACCTTGACATGTCTGTATCCCTTGTATGTGCCAGTGTGTGGAAAAGGAACACTTCCCATGGGTTTATGCTTCTTCCACTTGGTCTTTCATCACACATTCACAACACGAAGTCAATCATGTCACAAATACTCATATATATGTGAAGATATCATAATAATACATGATGTACAAACAATGATATGTATCACTATATAGCAAAGTTTCTGTAAATTCAGTGAATAAAGTTATATAAAATTACCACATTTTTGCTCAACAAATAAAATGCGCATATTCATCTTTCTCTTTTTATGTAGACTATTATTCATTAAACATGTAACAAAAATAAAACACTCAACATGTACGTCACTTTCAACTATAACCTCAGACAAAGTTAGTACCTCAGTAGTGATGACATTTGATGGTTTTAGAGTCTGTTGTCAGTGGCCATATTTGCAAAGTATGGTCTTCTGGTCCTTGTCAAACCTTTCATACCCAAACCACATCTTGTGTTCAAAATTACAGGTTTGTGTAGCTTTCATGCAGATTCCCTGCTTGCGGGAACAAAGCAACTCCCAAATCATGAGTACGTCATATCACATGGCCCTAACTTACTGATGTATTTACTTTAGGAAATGTAATTTACTATCTTAAAATACTGAAATAGAAAGTTTGTAACACGGCAAAATCCTTCCATTTCTGTCATGGGAGCATAAGGCCAGTATCTGTATCTTTATATGTCCACAAGCTCACATGATTTACAAGTCTTTAACATTATCAAGGTGCTGTAATAGACCTGATTTAGTGTAGCCCTACTGAAACTCCAGCACCTACTCGCAGATAGTGCGGGTCAAGTAGAGGGAGTGCTGTGGTTCTACAGCTCAGGCTTTGTTGGTGCCTGGTAGTGCTTGGAGGGCTCCTTCTTTTCAGTGCACTCTACCAAAAGGGAAGAGTATGTGTCAAGCTTTCATCCACTTAATGCCCTCTCCAGTTTACATTCCATTCTTGTTTAGTGCTGTACATGCTGCTACTTTAACTCCAAGGAGATATTGTTGATGAAGGAGAAAATAAAAAAGACAGGGAGGGAGATTAGGGAGGGATGGAGGGTCAAGGAGGTTGGGAATTTATCTTTTCAAGATTTTCTGTGAGTGTTTGGACATGGCTTACTCAAAAGGTCACGAATCACTGCTGTGAATAAGCTGCATGGTAGAAGCAATATAGTGTGCTGCCTTTTTCGTGTTTCATCTTTTTACATTTGCACATTGCTCGGCTTGGTGGCAAACACTAGGACAAATGCAGATTTTTTTTTTTTTTTTTTCCAAAAAAGACAAGGCTTTATTCCTGTCAGTGAGACTCCAATCTGGTGTGAGCTTGGTCCAGATTTTTATTTTCTGTAACACATTGGCTATGCCTTAAAGTAGTTTCTCACAGACTGTCCTGCAGCTGCATCAGTGGGTTTATTAGCCGAGTGGGCGAGTCGAGTTCCTTGTAGAATTCTTCTCACGCTGCCTTTGACAGGCTTTGGCTATCACAAAGATGTAACCAGGATGGGAATGCTGGAGTGTGCGTGTACAATAATGTGTGCACATTTCTGCATGCTTTTGTAACCTTTTGCATTCTGCCTTTCCAAGTTTTTAAGCACACTTTACATATTTTAAACGTGCTTATAATAAATTTGGCATCCTCAAATTTCTAGAGAGCTGCCTTCTCAAAACATGTAATTAATACCGGCAAGTAAGAAATGTGAACCTGACAAAATCATCCGTGCAGTAATTTAGTTGCATTATAAGCCCATTTGTAAATGTGCTTTTGTTCTGCCTTACAGGAAAGTCATTACACCTGAGATTCTTGTATCTAAGATTCTAAGATGTCAGAAAGTTGGAGAGATAGAAAAAGCCAGAAACCAATACGTAATCTCACTCATATCCTTAAGAAAAGCCATGAATGCTTTTTATTTATCGTTTGATTTCCTGACAAAGTTGCTTGCTAAAGCTGTTACCTGAAGCTGAAATCTCAAACAACACTGTGTTCACTTTGATGGAGTCTAAATGTCAAACAGTTTTCAGGTACCTGCAAATAGATTTTCACACAACACTTAAAAGGACATTAACTATTTGATAGATAGGATGTAATTCTAAAACCTTGCTGCAAGGTATGGTTTCACAATGGAATATTTAGGCAGTAAGTACCAACCATAACAGACCATTAAAGATCTTATTTACATTAGATGGCCTACAAAATTCTGGTAGCTAATAAAGAACAGATTATGGACACATTTGTCCATTATTTGCTGTCTTTTAAACAAAACCTGTTGTGAATTGGGCAGATTCGAATGCTTGCAATCAGGCTCTCATCCAACTGGCAAAACAAAAAGGCCCACAAATCTGTTTAGCTGTTAATGTCTGGCGAGTGTGAAATTAAATAAATTGGTTTGCTCTTTAAGGAGCCAGTGTTTGTGTGGATTTGGAAATGACAGCAGGTCTCCAGCTACAAGACTCAATGACAGCTGACCGCAGTACCATTTTGAAAGGGTTTTGGCTTGGTTATTTCGGTCCCAACATTATTTTTCCAAAATGTTGATCCTGTTCTCATTGTTTATCATTTGTTCATGGACCAAAATGCAGTTGTTTCCCCTGCTGCTGGCAAACAACAGCTGGGCAAACCTGATGTCTTTACTTAGACTTCTGTGTAGGGTCACCTGCCTTTTTCTAGAGCTGCTTCTGCCTGGTCTTGCAAGACAAACAGAATGCATTGTATGAGCAGAGTAATTCATAAGTAAACATTGGAATTCCTTTTGGCTGGAATGTGTGCGCTTGTCCGTGTGTGATATTTATGTGTGTGCATGTGTGTGCGCATGTGCCTCCCTGCAAACCTTTCAAGCATTTACCTGGTTGCCATATGTCATCTCTGGAAATTGCAAGACGTTGCTCGAGCAAGAAAACTCCTGAGGCCTCTGGTGTCCTCTGAGTTGGGCGTAGTTCAAAGAATTACAGAGTTGAGACCTTTATCTTGAGGGAGAGATAACTTTAACACAGCAGACATGTCTCAACTGCAGGACTGAGAGCAAAGGTCATACTCGAACCAGAACTAAATGCGGTAGCTTTGTGAGAAAGCAAGTTCATAGGTAGTTCCTAACTACGCTTTGCCAAACCCAGTCTGACAGTTTCAAATAGGTGTAGCTTGACATGTTAGCTTTGAGATCAGGTGCAAATATGTGCAAGTTTCAGCCCAGATGACACTCAGCATGTCCAGAGGATACCCCATCCTAAGGGAGTGGGAAGCAGGAGATGATCACACCAATGGTTGGCTGGTCGGCACAGTTGAAAAGAATTTGGTTAGTCAGCACTTTCCTTTTGAAAATGGCCCGGGATTGTTTTTGTAAGGGTGTTCAGTCAGGGGAGAGAGGATTTGGGGGATAGATCTAGTTATTTATTAGCTGGATCCATTTAAATGGGAAAACTACCACGACAATGTTAGGTGGAAATAGGAACTGGCGGGCCATGCCAACCACAAATGCCAGGGGTGGCATCATGCCAGTGTCGTATCTAAACCTATACTCAGAGTTTGGCCACCCTGGATGCTGCAATGATGAGAGCAGAGATTATAAACCTACTCTCTGCTCCACTTGGGCTAGCACAATGGACTTTATCAAGATGATCAGATATGAGAGCAGTGGCTAAGCCTTTGGTATACTCATTGACAGTGGATATAACTGCAAGGAGACACAGTTCTGTCTCTTTACTCATATGATTTGAAGTGTTTAAGATTAAACAAAGAAAGCACGAGATCGATATGTTCCACATTAGTAGCGTTTGTTGATGATTAATGCATTTCTCCTGTTGCTACATGCTAAATGCTACCTTACTTTACATTTTCCAGCCAAAGACTTTAACCTTAAAATGAGTACCAAAACAATACTTAGATTTATTTGAGAAAGTGACTTTAACAGCATCAAATTTGATATCTCTAGTTTAGGTTTATCTCAGCATGGTTTGGTTTATGTTACATGGTGTACATGCTTGGCCCTAAGTTTGGACTCAAATTCAAGATAGATTTGATTTTAGTCTGTAAAATGTGTCTTCCCTTAAATGCAAATGGAGGTATCAAAATCCTAGAGGGGATTTGTTTTTATTAAAATTCTGGAGGTTTTGATACTTCCTGCTATATTAGCATTTTGGCCTGCACCAAAGAAAGCACTAGGGTGTTTGACTTTTAAGATGAATGAAATTTTACCTTAGTGTGTCCTGTGGCTATGCACAGCATTTAGTGACACTCCCATCATTCCGTTCCACCCCTTACTATTGTTCCATTCATATAACATGTTGAATGACATGATGATCACAGTCTGGTTTTGACACAATGTGTTCTCGGGGGTGCTTCATTTGCAGTGTTTTTACTGCCGCTCCAGGTGACATAATGTTTCCGTGATCGACTCCTTCTTGATTGCAGAGTGGGGAGTCAGTCATAAGGGACTAGCTGTGGTATGTCAGGTGCTTTCACCCCGAGGGGACAGAGTTTAAGGCATAGTTAAACAGATTTGTGTCATTCTAGTCATTCTGATCTCAAACTCAGCTGCTTTCACTGGCTGTCAGAGAGTTTATACTGCGTGTGTATGTGTACTGATATGTAGGTCATTGTGGTCAGCTGTGAATTTGTAGGCAACTCCTTGTATTAAGATTAGATATCTATTTAACAAAAAATAATAATGGTTTCTTTGGAAATTTGGTTCATAAAAGAATTATAAAACTATTCTATAAACTAGTCTTGAATCAGTATTTTTCATTGTGGTGTCATGAACTTTTATTTGCATGCAAACTGTTATAAGAGGGCCTGTAAAGGATAATAAATGGCAAAGGTAAACATATCACAAAGCCTTGTTTCCCGCTCCAGCTTTGTTTTCCTCCACCCTTCCAGGGTCCATGTCGTCATGGGTGTTACGCTGTACTGCAGAGACTTCAACCCCTATAAATCTGTGTGTTTGCTGCAGGTGACTCAGGCCTCCAAGGTGTGGGGAGAAGTCCCTTTGCCAGAAGATTTGGAGGCAGAGAAAAGTATCCAGGCGTCTCAGAGTTTACTGGATGATGATGAAGACTTTGCTGCTGATGAAGCTTCAGGAGGTGGGCTTGATTCAGACCAGAGTGACCACAAACCACAGCAACAGCTGCCCTTAATTCTTGGGAATGATGTTTGTCATTATGCATTCCTCAAATAATCAACCCGTCCCAAAACTGAATAGTAGAGGAGGAAAAGTGAAAGATGTCTGCTGTTTTACACCATCAAGTTTTAAACCCTATTAATGCTTGGTTTAGCTTTAAAGTACATTCCGTCAAACGTTAAAACTATGTCGCAGTGTAGCTGTCTTTCTTTTTCAGTTTACTTTTTAGTCCTTTTTAACACTTTTAACTCATTCCTTCATCCATTCATTTTAACACACTTGGGAAGTTTGACTTTTAAAGTGATTGCCTTTTGAGATGAAGTGAGAAAAATAATCATCTTTCTTAAAGACAGTTTAGAGACAGTCGGATCCCAGTTTAGTTTTTATGAGGCAGCTGAATTTCTCTCAAAATCCCAGTTCTGCATGGGAACCATTAAGAAGCTGAACAGGAAGATTGAACCAACTGTCAAACATGGAAATGAGACAGGAAAGAAACACAGCTGGACCACCAGTGCTCCAAGAGAATTTATGCTCCAATGCCCCTGAGATTTGGTTTCAATAAGAGAAATTTGAGTTTCTCTGCCAAGTCATGATGAGGAGACTAAAACTAAACTAACTAAAACTAAAATTGTAGATAGCTCACAATCAGTGGAAGGTTTGGTCAAAGAATAAAGACTAACAGAAAGCCCCCCCCCCCCCCTTTTTTGTGTGCTTTAGGATGTGACAGTAGGACCTAGCAGTTTATTTTCTTAGATTTGTTTTATTTATTTGTTTGTTTGTTTGTTTGTTTTTCACTAATCTACATCCATATGAATGGATATATCACTCTATGAAATGTATTATCTGCACTGACTCAACTGATATTTGCAATCCATTAATTTGTCCTGTTTCTAGCATAAGAATTAATGAAATGGCATCCAAAAATCTACCCTTTGCCCAGTAAAGCTATGATTAGTGATGGGTGTTTGTCCGAGCCCCAGCTTTCCATCTCCTCTTGGGCGCATTTTTGGAGGCAAAACACATTTTGGGTCATAACTCAAGATTTCACATAATGATGCAAGATTAGTGGATGCATTTGATTAATCTTGTGGTTTTTGTTCATTTAGAGCAGCCAAGCATCTCCATCTTGTTTAAACCATGTTTCATCTGCTAATTGGGGATTCATTTTTATTTGTGCAACAGAGCTCTACTTAATTTTAAAACCAGATTTACTCATTTTAATCCTAGCTTTGTTCTGCTCAACTCTGATTAGAATAATTAAATTAAGCCTTGTCAGTGCAAACCAGCCTTAGAGGTTTGTATGACAGTCCTCTCAGTCCTGATGTTTGTTCTGAGCACTAACTTAGAGGATTCACTTTTTAATCAAAGTTAGATCTTCAGGATATCTGAGATACTTAAGGCTTGATGGCATAGACAGTGCTTGCAGTGGGTTCATTAGTTAACAGCTTCTCTGCAGATTTTATATAACATCATAGGTAAACAAAGACTTTTTTCACTTGATGGCTGCACACTGACCACATGCCTATACTTCTGTTTCTATGTTCAAAGATCTGCCCAGTGGGGAGGATGATGGAAGCACGCCGTGGCCTCCAGCAGTCTCAAGTAAGTCGCAAGAAAAGTCTAGTGAATCTTACACTTCTCTTTGACAGATTGTGTTTATGTGTAGATCAGTCATCCCTCTAAACCTCCTCCATCTGCGACATTGACTTAAGTGGCTGCATGCAGTGTGTGTATGTGTGTTTGTGCACAACGCCTGTCTTCAGCTGAATGATGATGCCTTCACATCCTGTTACACCCTCTTTGTCCTCGCCAGAGTCTGGACATAACATAGGGCTTCAGCTTTGTCTTATGGACGTAAACATCTCCTCTTCCTTTTTGTCCTTTTAACCAATGGCGGTGGTGACAGCACAATGAAATACACAAATGCCAAACGAACAATAAAAGCTGCAGCTTTTTTAGCCCCCTTAGTTCTATTAACTTCAGAGTATCCAGGGGAGAGATCGCTTGAATAATTTGTTGAATAATGAATGATGCACTAACTCTTAATTTCCACCTGTGGTTTGCTTGACTTTTTTTTGTGTGCGTGCTTACTAGTTTGGAAAATTCCCTACATTAGTGTCATCATAATTACTCTCATTTTACAGGCAATTAATTTACAAAAGAAGTAAAAATGTCCTGACACATGAGGTAATTTCCTGCCTTAGTAATGACAAAGGTGACATCTCGAGATCAGACACCGACACTTTCAAGTTTGTGGAGGTGATAACGTCATGGCAGAATGATTGTTTTGGTAACAGCATTGAGAGGTGACATCAGAGCTGGAGCATATACTGTAGCATGTGCCTCTCAGACACAGAAATAGCCCTGCTTTGAAGCTATGGCTAAGTTTGGATAGTTAAAGGAGGCAGAGGAGCTTTTAACACCGTTGACATTAATATTGGTATTGTTGACAACATGTGACACATTAGAACAGTAAGACTTAGATGGAATTTAAGCACTGCACTAAATGATAAAGGCCGATTTGTTATATTCTTGAGTTTGTGTCTTTTTAGTTATAACTCCGCTCTTAACCTCCTGCCTGCAGCAAAGTTGAGGTTATTTTGAAGTTTATCCTGCTGGGAATGTTTTTACCACTCAATGCTTTAAATGTGCAACAAAGCAGGATATGAAAGTCAATGAATAAATAGCCAGTTTGTTTTGTATTGACCCAACACTGGGAAAATATTTTCTGACACCGACCTACGAATAGTCTCTATTGCTTTCATTTATTGCTCCTGTTACCATAAATTTTCTGGCTTTTGTAGCTATGTAAAGGTCAGTGTTGCTTTAATGCGAACATTAAATAGGAGGCTGTGATTATGCAGTATTTTCTTTAATATATTATCCTATCTTAAAGGTGGCTTGACATTTGCATTCAGAGTTCACTGCTGTGATTGGAGCATAGTGCCCATTTCCATATATAGAGCAGAGTCTGACACCAATGGGAAGGAAATTCAGTTTCCTTTGTTGAATGCGGAATATTTTGCTGAGTGTCTCTGTCCTGTTGAACAGTTCATGTGAGCCTCAGCCTTCCTTCCCTCTCTACTCTAAAATGAGAAACATAGGTGCCACTGTTGCCCCTATTATGCCTCATATCCTGTTGTCCGATTGGTAGGGAATTCCCTGTGTCTTGGACTTGTACATTTAATCTGTAAAAAAAAAACATCTGGAGTCTGAACTGTGAGGCTATTTTGAGCCCCCTTCGCCCATTGTTGCTGTATTGTTCCCTCTAATCATAGTCAGCAATCTTCTCCAAAAATATGAACCATGTATCCCATGTCCTCCCAACCCCTTGTCTTGACCTCCGTACTCAGAGCCCCAAGGAGATTTCTGGGAGACAAAATCTGACCTATCACATCCATGAGATCTTCTGCTTGTTCCATAACCTCCATTTGCAGACATTCCCACTGCTCCAAGGTTTTTAACCACTGTTTAGAAACTGTAGAGACAAAGATACCACATGCACTTAGTCATGGTAGTAGTCATTAGAGAGCAGCTGCAGACTTTTCAACTACTAACTTTGGGTCAAAAGTTTGTGAATTTGTATCTACAGATTACCTTATCTGTTGGATGTTCGTTTGAATGTTTAACTCTCACAGACTGCATATTTTTCAAGAGCCTGACTTAGACTGACTGTTTAAAATACAGTCATTATGTAGTTGAATTAACTGTTTCTCCTGCAGCCAAATTTATGCAATTTTAGGCATACGTTTCATAAACAACCTCTAATGTACTTGATTTTAGATGAAATCTGTAGCCATTTCTCACTTGATTCAAGCCGTGGATGAGCAGAGGGATATGTCCTGTGTTTAGTCTCAGGGACGTTTTGTTTTAACTTCATGTCCAGAGTGTCCTTGATCCACAGCAAAAAGCTGCCTCACAGACAGGTTGCTGTTTTCTTGCACAGGCGGTTTTACTTCTAGCAACATCAACAGGTCCCGGGTGTTCAAATGACACACTTCAGATTGTGTTATCTCTAGTAAAAAAACACGTGTTTGTAATGCAACAGTACACCAGGTTAATGTCAGGCTGTCTGTCATCTTGGCCAGGATGCTCAGATGGTCCTTGGACAGCCTAAGGCCAGGCCACCCACCCAGTATCTCTGCTGTTTTCACAGTCAGTTTATTAGATGTTAGTGGTACGGCTTCTGTGTGTGTTTTAGTTTGAGTGTCAGATAGAAGGAGCCTCTCGCATAAGTTGCACAGAGGGACAAGTGATGGCAGCTGCAGCTATTTTGGTGAGCTCTTTGTTGTTGCACTGCTGGGGGCCCTCAAGGTGGTCAAACACCGACTCACCAGGCCAATATTACAAAAACACTTGCATCACAATATAATCAGGTGGCAGACTCCCATCTGTGAACACTGCTGTTGTAAAAGTAGAATAAGAACTTTGCTAAGAACCTTCATCTGAGCTGTTAAAGGACGTAAGGATGTAACTTATGTCAGATTATTTTGTTAGCCATTAATAAAAGTTTGCGGCCTCCATTCACAAAGACTCAATTGTCACTGTGAATGTTCATAATGCACTTCGGGTGGGCATTTTTGTGAAACACTACTTCCGAACGGTCTTAGTCACTGGCTTGAGCCTTATTACCTAGCCCCATGATGCTCCACTCTGTTGTATCAAAAACAAATGTGTTGCCTTGGAGAACTGGCTTGTGCCATTCCTCTTTAGGAAAGAGATGTTGAGGCTTTTCATTGAAAGAGAGTGTGTGCAGCTGTTTGGATTTTTCTTTTTTTATTCAGGGCAGTGTCAAGGACAGGGTTGTAACTTATCTATCTGTTTATTTTCATGACCTTTATGATGATCTATACTCTTGCAGGAGAGTGCCCCTAAAAGAAAGACAAGTAAATGGTTAATGCTGTTACAAAACAAATACTGAATGGGAAGTTGTGATTTTTGGCTGAGTTTTCAATTGTCCTATAGTTTTCCCAGATCAGAGTGATTATTTGGACAAAGCTGCACAGTGGCTTCCTGATCTAACACAAGGGAGTGTCCATATCAAATGATACCTCCACTGGGATCTGTTAAGAGATTTCTTCGCATCAAGTAAAACTGTACTCTTCCATTTGTGACTTATCACTCACAGCTTATCTGTCATTTCATCTAGTTCCTGTCTGTTCATACAGTGATGGCTTTGTTTCAGGGATCACAGCCTAGTCTGCGTGAGTCAGGAGTGATAATAAAGGAGTAACCCCTTCGGTCTGGCTCTTGCTCCCATTGACAAGGATCACAACATATCTGCAGTCTTTGAAGTAGCGGATGCTTCATTAGCTTTAATTAGTTTGGGTCACTATTCTTGAGGGAGACCTCTGATGGTTGGGTAGGGCAAGTTTTCTTTCAGCTGTTTCCTGGCTCGGATGTTGTAAACTTTAAATAGTGCTTTTTACTTAGAATCTCTTGCCTAGGGTGTATTCACTTCTATAGCTACATTAAATGCTCTTCACCTGACGGTACCGACACATTCAGTCTATCATTAAATAAGTAAATCTTCTTATAGAGCTGTCCTCTGTAGAACATGCCACAGTTATAGCTATTGGAGTATCAGAAGCCATATGTTTTTTGTAGGTGCAGCTGTAAAACAGCTGGATCCAGCATACTCACTTGATTATGGAGGAGCTGTTGTTTACTACTGTCTGTCGAAGTTTATGGAGTGGACTCTCACACAATCTGGATCAGAACATTGGATTCCACAGAATAGTTTTACTCAATAAAAGAAAAATCACACCATTTGTAATCATGATTTATTTATAAAACATGTTGCTCATTTTTCATTAAAGGGCCGTGACAGAAAATGTCCATGACTTCTAAAACCCACCCAAGGTTCAGAACTGTCAAGAAACCTCCTCAGTTGACATTTCAGAACATGTCCCTCAGCAAAACCGCATCCAAAGCAGTGGAAGAATGAATGACTCACCGCAACACAGAACGTGGTCACTGTTGCCTGTGCCAATGTGGAGGGTTTAACTTTTGGTGAGAAAACTGGTTTAATGCCACTCAGTTCTTTCCATTTAGGAGAAAAAAACAGGAAGTGCTCCTCCCTGCATCACTGCCCAGCCCCAGGGTGGATGTGTGTGTGTCAGACAGAAGAGATGCAAAGAGCAGCACGTGGACATGTGTGTTTGGTTCATAAGATATCCTTTGTTGAACTAAAGAGGAGTCAGTTCTAAGAGATGCCCCCTGACCCTTTTCTCCTTGACACTGTCATGCAAGCGGACGTGCGTGTTTGCAGACAGACAGCGGCTGAGCTCATTAGTGACTGAGCACGCCACAGGCTCCCAGCATCCTTTGTCTCATTAAGAACACGTATCCACAACACAGGGCTGGTTTTGATTAGTGGGTCAGTTGACAGTACTGACACAGAATTCATATTAACTTGTCTAGTCTCATAAGTAATGGCAATGACAACATTACTTTTAATTCTTGGACCGTTTTTTACGTTTATCTCATTATTTTTTTGTGTTTTGTTTTTTCAATGCTATTTCCCTTGAGAGTATTTTCATTCTGACCAGTTTGGAGACTTTTCCTGATTTTTACACCTGTTTCTGTTGAGAAAGTTCTTGTAGCAGTTCTCTTTCTGATTGTCACTTTCTATTTTCTCTCCATGCTTCCAATCATTTCCTTTCTAACGTTCCCGAAACTTTAACCCCTCTGCACCTGCCTGCCTAACTTGGTCCTACTCCTGGTCCTTGTGTCGCTTTTTTTGTTTGATCCTTGACCTTTGGCTTCCTTTTGTGCCCTGTCGACCTCTGCGTTACGTCTCACCCCTCTGTCTCTCGCTCCTTGCCTCCCATTGCTTGCAATAGCACCGTGGTTGGACTCTTCACATATGGGGAGCATACAGAGCCCAAATGAACAAAGCTACAGTAAGTCCTTAAGCACTTTTTTCTCTTTTTATGCAGCAGTTTCTCTCCTCTCTTGTCTTTGGCATACTCTCCTGTCACCTGCTCCGTTCAGTTATGCACTCTTATTTCCAAAAGCACTCTCAGATAACATTCCAAGGAGGAATCGGCTTGGGCATGTGGTGCCTGAGTCCAGCTGAACTGTTTTTCCAAGTGCAGGCATTTCCCTAGTGTTTTCTGATCACAGTGGAAAATGATGAGACTGTTCCATCGAGTAATACAGCTCATCTCATTCGAGTGACAACACTTGCAGTTCACTGTTGAAAACATCTTTCTGAAGAGATCTTGGAATTATATCTCTTTGTGGACAGCCAGCACAAAAGTGTTCTCCTCAGTCTAATTTAATTAAGTGTCTTTTGCGATGTCAACCTCTTACAGATGTCTCTTTTCAAATATATGAACCAGCTGTTTCACAAAATCACTAGAACATGAGTGAAGAAGTATTACACAGTGGAGTTTTTTTAGTCGCACTACAAGCTGTGGGAGAGCACAGCAGGGCTAGCTGAGTTTTTCTGTATTGTTTGGCTGGTAACCAAAAAAAGGGTTAAGTAGCAGGGGTCAGTTCTACAAGCATCAAGTTGAGAGAAAGCCTTGAGGCTGTAAGGAAAATATATAAGAAAAGAAATGCGAAAAAAACAAATGGAGAGAAACCAGTGTGTTATTAAAGGATTTTGATGGGATCACTGGTGCACAGTGGTTTGGACTTGTTCTTATTCAGTAGGTTCTGACTCTCCCTCTGTCTCTCCCAGCAGCTCGGGTGGTGTTGGGTCGATGCCGTGGGCTGCCTTGGGGGTTGAAGGTCAAGCCCAATGCGGCTGGGCTTTAAAGGCCATGCTGGGCTCACTGCTCAATCAAGTCTTTGTCTTCTGCATAGGCCTCTATGTGTTCAGCAGGGGCCCATTGCACAAAGCCACCACAGTTCTGCTCAACAGCTTTAATAGCTAAATAAGTTTGTGAATTAAGAGTGTAGAATGAATTAATAGAAAGGAATTTTTCCAGATTACTTTTTTTTTTTCATCCCACCCATCATGCCCACACCCTGCCAGTTTCATCACCCATGATGGTGGCGATGTTTGACAAGGGGATTCCCCCCTCCACTGGAAACAGTGAATGATGTACAAGAGAATAGGGTTTTGGGAAAAAGAGCCGCTTGTTAGCAGTGGAGCACAACCCGGCAGTCTCATCAAAGGAGCTCAGGCGGCGGTAGTCCTACACTCGCCAGGCTGTAATGTCAAAGCGGCGAGCTCAGAGAGAGTTGGGGCTGTGAGCTGGTGCTGACCTGGCGGCGAATGCCCACTCAACTGATGAGATTATGTGCGGGTCAAATGAAGCGCTTTGAAGAGTATCTTTGATGTTGCTTGTCTTTTGGTTCCACTTTCAGGGCTAACAATTATTTCTACAAGTCTGACACTAAAAGCCTGCACTCATGCACCCTGCTAGGTTGGGCCAAAGCCTGCAGTTCTGTTGTTACATGTTCGCTACACTGTGTGTTTTCATAGGCAGTGCTCAGTTTACTTTGTCATAAATGAGGCTTTTCCTTAGCAGGAGCAGGACGCCTCGGAGTGCCAATGCGGTGTGTAAGAAAAAGGGATTATAACTGTTTTAAGACGACAGCTGTTTACCAGCCAAAACTCAAGCAGTGGAGCATAAGGCAGCATGGTTCCCCACAGATTGACAAGCCAGTGAACACACAGGCTGTCAGACACAAAATCTTTCAACTTTTAATTAACTTAGCTCCGAGTTAGCATGAAAAATGTCTGCTGTCACTGTCCACATGTGTACTGATATGGAATTAACCAAGGACAAGGGAAAGGAAAGAAACCATATAAACCAAGAGTGTGTGTATAATAGCCTTTGTACATTCTGTTCGAAGTGGATGTGTTTATGTGCTTTTATTTTGGACATATTTGGTGTGTTTGTAACCAGAGATTCAGCAGATGCCTACTTAGAACATGACTCCTTGATTTTTGGCAGGCAAGTAGCATCTTACTGCAAGAAACCGTACAAATATTGACTTCCTCCCTAAACCCACACTGCCCGTCTGAAATCAGCGGCTGGCAGGCCCATCCTAACAAAGTATTGGCAGGAGGGGGAGAATGGGGCACCCAGTGGGCCTGTGCTATTTAAAGTTTCATTGGTTAAGCATGTGACTGTGGAATCATAATTATACAGCTGACATTATTGATAATAGTCAGTTACTCAAGTAACTCATCAAGATATTTTACATATGTAGTTAGATGTTGGCAATGATATGACAAAAATGTATTATTATTATTATTATAATTATAAGGCCAAGACTTCAATGCACAACTAAGATTCTTCATAAGAGAAATGCATTAGTTTAGGGGTGGGCGATATGGCAAAAATATCACATCACGATTTTTAACAAAATAAAATCATGATCTTGATTTTTTCACGATTCTTTACATTGATCTTTAAGACTAATTTGCATATCTTTTGCCAGGTAAAAAGCCACTGCTTACGTTACCTCTTTCGGCCATTTGCTGATGTTCTCATAGAGTGCCTTTACTAAATGCTTGCGTTCAAGTTGTTTGCTTTTGTTTATCGCTACCTGTTGCCTCTGGCTGCAGTGTGCCTGGTCTTTTAGCAGTAGTTGGGCACGCATCGATTCAGGTTGGACAGGGGGCTACTAATGTCATGAACACAACACAACACAGAAACACACAACACAGAAAGCTTATAATGCGTACAGATAACACACCAATTAAAAGCGGCATGTATATTTACGAGAGTGATGATAGCATGTTGCCAGGTGATAGAACAGGTTCGTAGTGTTGCCATCCGACGTGTGAACAGTATCTGTGCAAATTTTGCAAATTACTGTTATTTGCACTATGTCGTTTGGGGAAAAGCCAAACCAATTTAGTGATGCCTTTTACATTTTCATTTGAACAAAGCAAACTTGTATGGTGTATTCCATTTAAGGGGGTTCAGTGTAGTATTGACAGTCCAGACGATCAACAGCAGTGAGGAGCTGCAAACCACAGCACACTTAGAACCACCAAAACTACCAATGAATCAAGTCTATGTATCCACACACTGTATCACTCACTGAATAAAGTATACAGCTCATTGTTTGCACACGTCTGTATTACTTTCATGTGCTGCATCAGCTGATAGTTTACATTATAGCTCTGTCAGCTTATCTTTGTATTTAGAAAGAAAACAGTCACTGTGAAACCACAAATCATATTAGTTTTCTGTTTTCTGTGTGGTTTTTGTCAGTAGTTTCACTAAAGAGCTGAGCTGAGCTGAGCTGAGCTGAGCTGTGGATCAACAAACAGCAACTTAGCAAAGATAATAGCATCACGTAATAACATTAGAGTTTAATTATCCTCATAAGCAAACCCACCTGTGTAGAAGAAATGCTTTGATTTCAGTATCAAGCTCTTCATTTAGAGTCATGTCCAGTGGTGAAAACAACAGTGCTTCTGGCTTTTATCACTTTGTCACTTTTTTTTGTCTCTAAAAGTTGTTTTTTAGTGGTTCTCATCCCATCTCATCATTTTCCGAGTCTTCTGTCAAAGTGTGTGTGAGCAAGCAACCTATTGATTTTAAAATTGTAACTATAACTAAATCATCGTACTTATTTACTCATATTTTCATAATACAAATGCATGTATTCTGTTCTCCAGCACTGACCCTGATATGTACTGTCTACAGTTGAAAAATTGATTAAAGATAATAAATCTTAGGGTAGGTCTGGGGTGACAGTAAGTGTTTAAGAATCAAAAGAACAGTGGGAACTGTCAGTTTGTAAAATATGTTTATTTGGATACCGTTTATTTATGTAGCAATAACTGTGACTTTTTGTGACAGTGTGCATATAATACCAGAGTGTTAAAATAAGTCAGCATGACAAGTCTGACAAAATTATTGCTCGTTTTAACTTACTTTCTTGGCACATGAGTAGAATTCTTTGTAAATGGGGCAGTTTTAAATGATTGAAAAGGTTAAAAAAGAGGAGAATTGGCCTGTCAGGAAACAAAAAGAAACATAACTTTTTTCCACCCCTGCAGTTCTTCATGATGATAAGAGGGTAAGGCCTGCCACTGTGTAGCAGTTTTCAGGATCAGTGCAGCCTTCAAGGACACCTTTAGCTGAGACACATGGCACCGTGGATGTACTCCCAGCCACCAGGTTTCTGAAAACAAATCAGTCTGGCCTGTACTGTCACTCCAAAGCAGCTGCAGAGAACTTATTGCTGCTTCTGTTTGACTTATGTCGTAATGTGGACGTACCTTATGCTCAGCCAGTTGACCTAAATGTTAAATGACCTGCCACACCAAGCGAACATAGCCCCTCTGTACACCATTGATATAATCCCAGCTACTGCCTGCATGATGTGTTTGACTTGGTACATGTGGAGGGAAGATTGAGGCCCCCCTCCAGAGTCACTCACAGAGGATTTTCTACGTTTTCCTCTGCAGCTGCTGGCACAGTTGTGATGCTGACTTAAACTACCTCTTCCGTCCCAACCCTCTGATATCACAAGCATTCACTCAAAAGATCTGGAGCCAAATCATGGCCGTGCTATTTCAGCTGATGTACATAAACAGTGTATATAGACATTTATGGCAGGACTGACTGTGTACTCATCTCTGGTGTGCGTCTCCGTGTTGCAGACAGCGAGGAAAACACGCCTCGGTTCTTTAATTTCACAGTGATATTTGCATATGCGGGTGCAGAGCAGGCCTCTGTCAGTGTATGTTGCTTGTTAAGGCCAACGTGTGGTGCAACGCTGCAGTTGTCGGTTTTAGTACAGACCAGACCACAATTGAGATATGGAAATAGATGCCATAATTTGTATGTGGCTTTCATTTAAGCCACAGTAATGCTGTGCAGCTTTTGCTTTCAGAAACATTTAACCAAAGGCTTTCCTAAAGCTAATAATTCCCCAAACAGTATCCTGTATTGTCTTTAATAGACATCACCACTTAATCTTGAGTCTACAACAGATGGACATTAATACTGAGCCTGTGGTCTTCATCTGTTATTGCGCGGTGTAGCTGACAGAATTTCCTCTCCTCTCTGTGTTTGAAGTATATTACAGAGCTCTCGTCAACTTCACGGATTCCCTCGTCTACACCCCCGATTTTGAGAACATCTTCTCTGCTGCCTTCATTGAAGTCTCTGACGCAGTGGTTGACACAGTAAGTCCCTTTACTGAACTGTCAGCACGAACTCTTCTTAACAGTGGTCATCTAAAGTACACTAAAGCTGTTACTACCTTATAAGGTTCATGCTTGTGATTTATATCTTTGCTTATTTTAGTATGTGTGACCTCATGTCTCAAAATAAGGGCCAGGCTTGTTCAATCCAACTTAACCAAGTCTGGTTTTACTTCCACAGCTTGAGTCAGAGTACAACAGGATTCCAGGTGTCCAGACAGTCAGCGTTGTCCTCATTAAGTAAGAACACAAATCACACCTTATGACACATAAAGTACAGTAGATATCCCACAGCTGCTGCCTGGGGGGTGTCTTACTTTGGTCAGGCGATATTTCTTAACAAGGCTAGTCGTGTGTGCCTGTAGTCTATAATTCATCATGTCTGTACTTGGTAATTTGTTTACATTCTGAAGAAACATTAAGTCTGAACAGCTTTTCTGTGTAACTGTTCTTGCATACATGACAAGCTCGCTCTTGTCCTTGCAGGAAGGAGATAAGAGATGATGGTGTGGATGTATTTGTGGAGTTGGATGTGGGTTCTGACTACAACAGTAATGATGAACAGATCCGCAGCGTTCTATATAATGTGGTCAAAGAAGGAGCCATTGCTTCCTACGTCACATCTGTCCAAGGCTTTCAGTTCAGACGGCTCGGGGAAGGTAAGACCTCCGCTCCCTGCACAATATTTGCTGCGTGGTAAAAGAACGTGAAGGTCCATTGCAGTGTTAGGCAGTTTCCTTAACATTTCTCTGTGATTTCTAGCTCAGCCTGTGCCTTCAGTGGAACCTATAGCAATGCCAGGTTTGTACCATGTCTGCTGCATGGTGCTGGCTGTTCAGTTGAAATTATACAGTGACTTTAGGGCCTTCATGGGGTCAGCAGTGCAAAGCTGATGTTTGAGCATATTTTCTCAGGTGCAGATATGAACAGGAATTCCTTTTGCATGGCATGAGTTTGACCAGAAATGCTTTTTTTATGCGAATTTGAACAACAGTATATGGGCATGGCAATTATCTATGTACATACCGTTAGTTATGTTTAGGAAATAGGAGATATAGGGTTTCTGCAGGTAATTAAAACTCCAAAGCCCAGAAATCAGAATTTTTCAGCCTTAAATTATGAACATGATTTTGACAGGTTGGCTTATTAAGTTAGCAATACTTTAATAAAATTGGCTAAATGTTAACTTAACGCCATTAAAAACACATGATCCAGACATATGGTGTAATTTCCAGAAAATGATTTGCTCGGGTGCCTATTTTGTATATGTTGCTCACGAGATGAATAACACAGTTAACAGCTGTATTTTTTTCATTACTGACGCATGCAATGTCAGTGTTTGGACCAATCCCTTAATGTCGGACATTGAGTCGAATCTCTTGTACAGTCACGCTTGACAGGTAACTTTAGGTGTGGTCAGTACCCGATAGGCAGCAAAGAGAACGCCCAAATGTTTTTGCCAGCTCAAAACACCACGACTTACGATACAACAGAGAGAACGTGCCATTAGCATGTTATGAGCAGGTCTGAGCCGTGGTGAAGTCGCTCACTGTCTGAGTGCCAGGTCGGATCGGATGGGATCCCTCAGGACAGGATCATGAGACTTGTCAGTTCCATGCGTCGTCGCTGCTGTGCTTGTTTGGAAGCCAGAGGTGGACACACCTGATATTGAATGATGACACTTTCAGTTTCTGAGTACCTGTATTCAGTGACTGAATAAACATATTAAGCAGATCACAATTTGTCCACAATTCATTCTCTAATGACCAATGCTTACCTCTTTAATATGAAGGTAACCCCAAACCAATTAATTTAATATATCTCCAAATATACACTTTATTCTGACCCATGCATTTTTAATGGCACTGAGTATATATTATTGAATCTGTAACAGAATTGTAAAACGATACGCTGTTATGCAAACCTGTAAGGTGGTCAGAAGGTCAGAGAACATCCAACTAGTGTGTTGCGATCATGTTTTGTGACCTAACATGGTACTCCCCTAACTGTGGTGTTTACAGTATGCCTGAGTGGCTCACGCTCTGGTAGCTTGTGTTTTGTTTTTTTTTTAAATTTTATTTGTGCCTGTGCTATGATAGTGCTCTGTAGTGGCTGTGTTGTAGTCTTGGCTTGCATGTCTTTGATTCTTGAACATCCCCTCCTCCATCCACTCTTAGTAACCCCCAGCATCAGACCCTGCATGCCAGATGAGCACAGGTGTGATGACGGAACATGTATCCTGATGGAATATCTGTGTGACAACCGACCAGACTGCAGAGACATGAGTGATGAGCTCAATTGTGGTGAGTGGCTTCCGTTTGGCTTTGTAACACGGTTGGCTACTGCACGGAACACTGGCTAGATGTGTGATATTTAACACTACGGTGCCTGTTTGTACATTGTATAGCTGTACAAGTTTAACACTTTTTTTCCCCCTATTCTTTTAGATATAAAACCACCCACTCCTTCTGTCACCCCAACTGCTCCTACTACAACCACCACTGCCAGGAAGACTTCCATCTTCCCAGGACCCTGCAGAGCTGACCAAGCCACATGCCAGAGTGGAGAGTGTATCCCCCGAGACTATGTGTGTGATGGTCAGAGGGACTGTTCGGATGGAAGTGATGAGTTCAGATGTGGTAAGTGACACAGCTGTGTGTATGTTGTCACTTTCAAACACCTTCACTCCAATAACTTCTAACGTTTTATTAGCGGTAGGAGTACAGGATAGAGGAACATTCTTAGTCTTATAACACATTGTTAATGCACTGATGCCAAATAATGACATTATTATTAAAACATGGAACCACTGAAGCATTTTTTACCAGTCAGTGTGTGTTTGTGTGTATTATAGAGGGACTAAGCTAAAACTCTGTGTACTTTTTTTGTAGATAGTTAACACAGTATGGGTATTTCTTTCCTCTTAACTCATACAGACTTCAAGATGTATTGTATATTGACGTATCAAGTATCAAACAATATTGCGTAATACCATTGTTGTAGGAAATACATTATTATAGTATCATATTGTGAGTTTATGCTGTTATGTTCCACAGGTACGCCATCTCCCTGTGAACCCAATGAGTTCAAGTGTAAAAATGGTCGCTGTGCCCTTAAGCTCTGGCGTTGCGATGGAGACAACGACTGCGAGGACAACTCAGATGAAATAGACTGTCGTAAGTCTGTTTATTTTAGGATTTAGGGAGATTTTAGTCTTTCTGGCCTTCAAATTGAGTTGGTGTTTACAAATGACTGAAAGCTGTTGTAAATCTCCATTTTGTAATAACTATAGCCACCAAGGGTCCTGGTGACAGGTGCGCTCCCGAGCAGTTTGAATGCCTGAGCGATCGCACCTGCATCCCTGCTAGTTACCAGTGTGATGAAGAGCCAGACTGCCCTGACCGCTCTGATGAGTACGGCTGCAGTAAGTCTCACACCAGCAGCTGTCTGCACTCACAATCTTTCTTTCTTTCACACACACACACATTTCTCTCATTTTTTTTCCCCTTGTTGCACTTTCGCTCTTTCTCCTCTATAATCACCCTCTGAGTTCCTTTGTACGCTGTGACTAATTTGCAGTGAACCAAGCTCTTTTCACACACGTGAGACACAGAGCTTTTTTGTGAGGAATCCATTCCTGAGAACTGAAAGGGAATTGTCCATCCATAGCAGAGAATTATATTTCCCCTGACTTTTAGGCATTTATGAGCTTCACTGAATGGACTAATTCCAGTCCCATGCCAGCTTTTTGTATATGTGCATTTAATGAGTGGCTTAAGCAGTTTTTCATCTTCTTGACTCTGTGCAGCTCCTCCCTCGGTGACTAGCCCTCCGGAGGAGTCCATTCAGACAACACGGGGGTCGACGGTGATGTTCACCTGTCAGGCAGTTGGAGTTCCTACCCCCATCATCACCTGGAGACTTAACTGGGGGCACATTCCAGTCAGTTCCAGGTGGGTTTCATATGAAAGCCAATACAGTCATTAACATTTCATTTAAATCCCCTAGTATTGCAGAACATTTGGCATTTATGGAAAAGGCTGTCAAAATCCTCTAAAATATCACTGACACTCGTCTGAAAGTAAAATAATTACGCCACACTAAGAGAAACACATGTTGCTGTGTTGAAACTTTTTCAGAAACACATCTGGTTCTGATGAAAGCCTAATTGCTCAGTAACAGATGATAAAAAGGCTATGAATTTGTCTTTTGTGCATTATTCTCACCTGGCATTTGATAATTTCACTACAGCATAACTGTTTCCAGCCATCCATAATTGTATTTAGACCTGTGATTTCAATTACTGAAGTATTTGGTTTACTCAGTCTGTTCAGTCATGATCTCTGTGACTGAAAATCATTTTCCTGAAGTTGCTGTTTCAGAATGTTCATTTTGGGCGTAGTCTACTGTGTGTGGTTAAGCAATTACATCAGAATTTAATGAGCTCCTACACCTCTTACAGTGGGAGTCACAAAGAGTGGGCTTTATTTTAATATCCAAATTAAAGCTGGCATGGATGTCTAATCAATGAGGATGCAATTTTTCCACCTCATTTGTTTCCCAGGATCTCCATGACCAGTGAGAACGGTCGTGGAACTCTAACTATTCGAGATGTAAAGGAAACAGACCAGGGAGCCTACACGTGTGAGGCCATTAACGCTAAAGGCCTAGTCTTCGGTATTCCTGACGGAGTGCTGACTCTGACATCAAACCCAAGTCCAGGTACTGGCACAGTTATTCCTTTTTTACTTCAGAATCTGAGGCGAATCAGTTCATCCCTGAATAAACAGTTACCAAGAATATTAATTACCTTTGTCTTGGTTTCTGCAGGAAACTGCCCTGATGGCCACTTCAGCGTGGAAGGTCGCTGCATGCCCTGCTTCTGTGCTGGAATTGTCAAGAACTGCAAAGCTACTGGCCGCTACCGCAACCAAATTGGCCTTCGTTTTACTGAGGAGGAGGACTACAAAGGTACTGATTCCATTAATATTATTACCATTATAACAACTACTGATAGAGATAATAGGTCTATTTAAGTGTACTTTGACAATCGTTACAAGCCTAAAATGACTGAATAGATGTCTGTTGTGTCTGCCTCTAGGTGTAAATGTCTCCTTCCCGTCGAGGCCAGGTACTCCCCCTCTCTCCTCTACTCAGCTCCTCATTAACCCTGAGATGGAGGAGTTCCAGCTTGTCGACCTGTCACGACGTTTTCTCAACCTTGACTCCTTCTGGACCTTGCCTCGCCAGTTCTTGGGCAACAAGGTTAACATGAAAACCTTAACGTAATGAATTAATTTGATTTCTTACATTTTGTATTGAATGTTTGAAAACCATTTTTTCTTGATTTAGATTGATTCGTACGGAGGGTCACTCAAGTACAAAGTGCGGTACACACTCGCCCGTGGTCTTTCCGAGGCTGTGGAGAAGCCAGATGTAATAATTGTTGGAAATGGGCGCAGGCTTGTGTACCGAAGGGGAAGCGGCACTCCAGCCCGAGTGGTCAACCAGAAAGAGATCAAGTTCACTGAAGTAAGGCTCTGGTTAAGAAGAGTGATTTCAGCAAAAACAAGTGCCTTTTTTTTTTTTTTTTTTATAGAGCACAGTAACAGGATCACATAACTGAATAACATAGTTGATGGTGCATTAGAATGGACATGCATCAGTTAACCTTGTTATTGTTCTAGGAAAACTGGCAGCACTCCAATGGCAGATCTGTAACCCGGGAGGACTTGATGATGACCCTGGCCAACTTGGACAGCATCAGTATCCGCACGATCTATGACAACCACATGGTCAGCGTGGCCCTTAGTGATATTGTTATGGATACCACCTCAGTAGAGTTCAGCACTCTGGGTCATGCCAAAGACGTTGAAGAGTGCAGGTATGCCAAGAAAAGAAGTATGACCGTAGTATAACCGTAACCATGAGCATCATGGAATGGGAGTGCCTTACAAGCTCTCAATAAGCAATCTACTATCAATACAAGCAACTAGGGTTATGGTCAGAGTGAGAAGAGCTGCACAGAAATCATTAACATGTGTAGTGTATGTGCTGGAACTTCTTGTAAAACATGCTTTTGAAATTAATTGCAAAAAAAGTGCTTGTTGTGTCTTGATTGTTGTGGCCTAAAGTGTCCAGTTTGATGTATTCTTATTACTTTTCATTGCACGTTGTTCCTCGTCTGCCAACATTTCTCCTCAGTACCTGAACTGTTTATTGTCATTATTTTCAGATGTCCTCCTGGATACAGTGGCCTGTCCTGTGAGATGTGTTCCTCTGGGTTTGAGCGTGTAACTGGTGGCCTCTATCTTGGCACCTGTGCAGGTTGCAACTGTAATGGACACGCTAGCGCCTGTGATCCAATTAGCGGACACTGTCTGGTAAATGTTTTTTTTTTTTGTGTGTTTTTTTATGTGTGTGTCTACTTAAAAGGAATAGTTTTGGGAACCCAGGCTTACTTTTTTTTTTTTTACTTAAAACTAAAGAGGATTTTTTTAACTCGAGTAAATCACTGCTTCTGGTTAAGAAGTAGTTACTCAGCCTTAAGTACAAATTAAACTAATGAGATGTCTTCATTCCCATTAGACATACCTCTCTTCCAGTCATTATGCTCAGCTCTGCTTTTATATTGACTTTCTTATCTCACTCTCTACAAGATGCAAATAAGCATATTTTCCAAAATGGCAAACATTCCCATCATTCTATTTTGAGTGGCATCACTGTGAGAGAATGACTCTAGTATTCCCATTACCACAGAGCTGCCAACACAACACAGAGGGCCCACAGTGTGATAAGTGTCGACCAGGCTTCTTCGGTGACCCGACCAGAGGTCGCCCCGATGACTGCAAGCCGTGCCCCTGCCCATACTATGAGACCTCACGTCGGTAGGGTCACTGACCCACTCAGACCACACACACACATACACTTACAGTACAAATGGGACCTCTAACAGAAACTTACATACCACACATAGGACTTTATGGGCTTTTTTTTACTTGCTAAAGATATTTGAACACTGGTTTATTCATTCAGCATGCTACCCATTAACCATCTGTGATAAAAATTAACCTGTGGCTATGACTTTTGGTTTTTGTAGATTCTCCGACACATGCTTCCTGGATGTTGACCAGCAGGCAACATGCGATGCCTGCAGACCTGGCTACACAGGAAGACGCTGTGAAAAGTGAGTAAGCAGTTCACTGTGCCTTTAGATGATTCACAAATTGTAACTCTGAGGAACAGATTTGAGAGCTTTAGCGATGATGATGATTTTTACAGATATGATGTTGATCAAAGTCTGGTTTTGCTGTTGTGTAGGTGTGCTCCTGGTTACCAGGGTAATCCCCTTCAGCCTAATGGAAAATGTGTTCCTAACTGTAAGTATTTGGTCATAATTGTGTCAACATTTTTCATATTTCCTGTTTCGTGCTTGAAATTGACAGAAGTTGGACCAGAAATGTACATCCCAGTCATCTAGTGATTTGACCCAAAGGAGGGCATAACCCTGTGTAATGATTACCACCAGGTCTCTTGGTCTAGTGTTACAGTAGGTTGGAGTATGTGGTCATGACTCAGGTATGCAGAGTGGCTGGAACATTCCCAGGTGCACTTTCCTCCATATATGTCATCTTCTTTCCATTTCAGCAACGTCCTCCAAGTGTGATAACAGAGGAACCATCAGCTCCAGCAGTAGACCATGCAGCTGCAAGGTATAGATACAACATTGTAAACTGCAAAATAAATAGCGTTATTTCATAACCATATAGGATAGAATATGAAGTTAATTTGTGGTTTATAAACTTGGCATGCCTCATGTTTTTTTTCTGCTGTCATTTCTAACAGTCAAATTAATAACACATGTACTATGTTTGAGCTTGCGTATGTTGTGTGTGTATGTTGCAGAACAACGTTGCAGGCGCTCTGTGTGATGAATGTAAACCAGGGTTCTTCCACCTATCAGAGGCCAATCCTGAAGGCTGTCTGCAGTGTTTCTGTATGGGCGTCACCAAACAGTGTGCCAGCTCCACTTGGAATAGAGATCAAGTAGGTTGCCAAGCTATGACTGGTAACAGGAGGGGTGAATATTCTTGGCATCAAGGTTTGACTCAGTGTTTGTGTAGCTATGCTGTATCAGCATATTCATTTTAGATACTTTTGTGAGATGGCAGTGTGCAAACAGTGATTGTGCTGAAGTGCATGAAAATCCCAGTTCACATCTCAGTTCGACAAAATATTTGTGTCCTCAGGTGCGGGGAGGAGTGAACGGGCAGCTCTTCACCCTCTCCAACAGTGCCAACACTAAGACTATTTCTGAAGGCATCACTCAAAGAGGCGTCTCTGAAGTTGTCTACCGCTCCTTCTCCAGTGTCCCCAATGATATTTACTACTGGGTCCTTCCCGAGAGCTTCAGAGGAGATAAGGTGAGAGGAAACTAAAAATAAGGTGGAAGACAAGGGGTGGAAAAGGGGAAAGAGAGAGTTAGCACAGCTTGATTTCACTGTTCTTTCTGTGCCACGCAGTCATGCCTCAGCATGTTGTCAAGTGGAAAGGCTGCACTCACCCACACAGCAATCTTCCTTTGAACCTTAGGCTTGTCTTGTGACTTCCCCCACAGTATCGCAGGGGTGAAATACCTTTCCACCATTTGACCTCTCAGATGTTGAGACTAACTTCTCTTTTTACAATGTTGCTACCAGGTGACAGCTTATGGTGGAGAGCTTAGCTACACAGTGCGTTTTGAGCCACGGCAGCGTTCACTGGTGATTGATGGTCAGCCAGATGTGGTTCTCCAGGGTAATGGCATCTTTTTGGAGCACAACTCTCAGACCAAGCCCCTCCCACGTGTTTCTCAAACCATCACAGTGACCTTCAGAGAGGTGTGTTTTGGATGGATAATGTTGATATTTGTAGCGTAAATCTGAAACTGTTGATCGTTGAAGTTTAATGGTTTCTTTTTCTGGCCGACAGTCTTCATGGCGACGTGCTGACGGGCAGCCATGTACACGTGAGCACCTCCTGATGGCTTTGGCTGATGTTACTGTCTTCATGATCAGGGCCACCTATGCAGACAACATGGCTGAGAGCAGGTATAGCAGCAGTTTCCTCTGGAAAATAACATCTCACTCATATACAGCACCTCTGCATAAATCCAGGAGCATTGCAGATTTTGTTAAATAGAAGTAATCATGCATAAACTTCACTATGATATGTATAATAAGTGTTTCAATTTATTTCATGTCAAACAGTATCTCAGATATCAGAATGGACATTGCTGTTCCTCACTCCACTGGTAATGAGCGAGCTCTGGAGGTGGAGGAGTGTGCCTGCCCTCAGGGGTACAAAGGACCCTCTTGTCAGGTTTGCATTGCACTTAAAAATACAGATCCATACCCATTTACAAACTATCATCACATTGCCCAAGAAAATTAATATGGTTTAGTTGTTGTTGGAAGATAGTAAAGGCAGCAATACTCTAGAGCATGTTAGGAATAGCACTATAAGGGTGCCGTTTTATTTTCCATTACAGATTATGATGATAATTGCAGTGTGTCTAACTGCTGTAGTGGAATAAAGACACATTCCTCCCTGTTACCACTTGTTTTTCACCTAAGGTGTTTTTCCATGCCATTACAGGAGTGTATTGAAGGATATAGTCGAACCACTTCTGGTCTTTACCTGGGCACTTGTGAGAGGTGTGACTGTAACGGTCACGCTAGCAGCTGCAATCCTGAGACTGGCGCATGTCTGGTAGGTTTATACTGCTTTCCTTCTCACAACTTTACCAGCATCAGTTTGGGCTTTGATCTCCGCAGTGGAAGGCCCTAATGGTTTTTTGGCGAATCTCAACATGTGGAAACACACTGTCACTCAAAAGTATTTTATATTCAACTATTCCTTGGATCTCACCTCTTCATTTTTTTGTGTGTCCTGTCTGAAAGCAATGTCTCCATAACACTGCCGGGCCAAGGTGTGATCGTTGTCAGACTGGTTACTATGGAAACCCCGTTACGGGTGGTGCTCAGGCCTGCCAATCCTGCCCTTGTCCTGGAACTGCATCCAATAACCAGTAAGTTCTTGTCTAAAACTCAGTCTTATTTAGCTGGTATAGATTAATGTTGGCTGATAATGTCCAATACCGCTCTGCATTTGCAAAAACGCAGACAGCATGTTAGAGGATTATGGGAAATAAAACATTTTTCGACATTTCATTGACACAGATTTTCCTCGACCTGTTACCTGGACTCTGATGGTCAACCCACTTGTGACAACTGCCCTCCTGGATACACTGGCCGACGTTGTGAGAGGTGCGTCCCCCTATTTTCCCTCCTCCACCACATTTCTGTTTCTGTTTGGGTCGTCTGGATGATGCTCAATGTTTGGGGTATTGGGATGTGCCGGCAACACAGAGCAGTGGCTGGCATTAGCACTTGCGCCCACTGGTTTCATTCACAGGAAAGGGATATAAGCATGTCTGTTGTTTGCATCTGTCTTGTTTTTCCAAAGCAGCTACAGTTGATGGTGTCAGCTGACATCCCAGTCAGTACAATACATGTGAAGTTTTGTACGGCTTGATATTGTTTCCTTGGATTTGTTGGTTTGCACATGTACGGTTGTTTCTGTTGTTTCTGTAGAAGAGTAGTTTTGGCTCTTTGCTCTTATAGGACTATCAGTGGTACGGTGGTTTTCTATTGTTTGTGGAAAATGAAACTGCCAAGGAGAAATACGTCCTGAAGAAAGCTTTAGATTTGCTTTTGCTTTTCTTCTGTCCTTTGCTTAAAATCCAAAAAACATTTCTTTGCTTTTTGCTTCAGCTTTGTGCTTTGCTGGCAGCAATATTTTGAGGTGTTGGCTCACGTGATCTCTGTCTGTGCACAGAACAAATGTATCTTCCTGGTTTCTAAGACATAAATGTAGATGTGGCATTTATGAGGATACCTGTCTGGCTGTTGAATCTTTGCTGTTCTGTGGGCAAAGATGGTGAGGTGATGTGGGTGATAGACACAAATTTTGCAACATTCATTATTTGAACATCTTCTGGCTGCATCATACCTGATTTTACTGTTTTGACATTAAGAGAAGAGATGCCAGCTGCAGACAGTTGTGGGGATCCACTCCTGGACAAGCAGCTAGAGGGTTTCCTACCTGTTGGATGTGGAGCTGAAGCAGTATTCAATTTTAGCTGGGAGAAAGAAGTAGTACCATTTGGCAGCGGGGATGATGATGAAGACGATGAGGAGTCTGTAACGACTATTCGGACAACTGTCATTCCAACCAGGACGTTACTGTCTACCACTGCTCACCGCCAGACCACTCATTACCCCGCAACAACAAGAACCAGTAATGTTAGATTCACTCCCAACAAATCAGCACCCCGACTCCCACCCCGCTTCACGGCAAGCCCAGAGATCAGACACTCCAGCTTCCAGCACCTCCTCCGTATTCACCTCAACACCTTTAACCAGCGCCTGAGCATGTTGGAAGGCAACACCCTCGATATGAAAGAGGGCATTCGTTCCATGGAAGCCCAGCAGAAGCATCTCAGCTCCCAGCTAAAAGAGCTCATCGCTATCCAGTCTTTAACGGAGAAAAACAAGAAGGTTAACGAGCTGGAGAAGAGCTACACAGACATGGAGGACCGTCTAAGTAGACTCGAAGGGAGGTTGGAGATTCTGATTGATGGCTTCACGGCTCTGGCCCAGGAGATGAACAAGATGAAACGTGCTAGACACATCTCACGTTCCCCCCAAGAACGAAGGGCTCTACCTTCAACCACCACAGCAGTCCTCCCACTCCCATTGTACCCAACACCAAAGCCTCCAGTCAACATCATACCTACAGAAATGCCATTCTCAAGACGAGCTACAGTGCCCAAAAGCATACCTACCCCAGGTCTACCTTCGAAGAATGCTACCATAACTTCTCAGAGAGGTAGAAAACAAAAATCAATAGCAACCACTAAGAAAACCACAACAATACAGACAGTTTCTAGATTGCGAAAAAATCAAGTCTCATCAAGGTCAAAAGTCACAAATACCACTTTAAGTAAACCTAAGAATACATCTAAATCTAAATCTCAAGTGACTGTGAAGCCTGAAACAAAGAGAACAGTCGGCAAGAAATCTGCTGTGACAGTTAAACACGTTTCACATCCAAGCCAAACAAGATCAAAGCAAGTCAAAAAAGACATAACAGTCACTAAATTTCAACTAGAACCTCCATCTCACACATCTCGACCCCCACAGCTGCAAAAACAGCCCAACCAAGACAATAAAAAGGATTCACCGCTACCCACAAAAAATAATGGACGTAACAAAGCTTTTAGATCAGACGCGCCAGATCCGAAGCAGACTCAGCAGAGTGGAAAGTCCTCAGAGGGTGATTCAGTGAAATCATCAAAGCCAAGCAAGGTTCATGAAAACAGAAACAAGACTGAAGGCAACTCATATAAATTAATATCTCCATCTCACTCAAGAAAGAGCTCTGGTACGGACTCAGTTACAACCACAAAACCAGCCAAAGCTACCACCACAAAGAAGAAGTCCACAACAACCTTAAAAGGAACATCAACTCCTGCTAAAACCAAGGCTACAACAGTAAAAAAGAAGCCTCAGATAACAGTAAAAGGAACATCTCCAGCAAAAACCAAAACTACCACTGAAAAGAAGAAGTCCAGTTCAGAGGTGAAAAGAAAATCATCCAATTCTGCTAAAAAGACCAAAAAGAAAGGGAAAACAAACCAGCATTCTGGTGTTTTGGACTTACTAAGGCTCTTAAAAGGAGATCACAAATCGTCAAAAGAGAAAAACGTTCATGAAGGTTCCCTTCATGTTATCCTGGGAAGGCTGGCCATTCCTATTAAAATTATCCCTGATAACTAAAAAATTATTTGTTGTTACTTCTTCTATTATTTATCACTAAGGTCTGATCTTTTTTTTTTTAATTTATGTCAGTTATTGTGACCACATTTATGAAAGCTGTATGAAGGTAGTAATTTTAACTTTTAGGAAGACTTTCTATATATTTAATGTCATTCCTATGCAGTGGTGATTGATATTTGCATTGTCCATTGTGATATTAATGGCTTAAAAGGTGTTCTATTATAGTCACAGTTGTTGCACGAAATTCTGCCATGAAGAGTTATCACAGCATTAGTACCTCTCATATACAGACAGGTTATAAATTAAAGGAAAAATAAGCTAAACGTGACTTAGTAAGATATTGGGTCCTAAGGGATGGAAAAAAGTCAAGCAAAATATGTAAAACCAGAATGTATTTCCTCATTTAGCATGTGGATACTGCAGTCATAGTATACGAGTAGTCAAAGTCATAGCATTTAATTAATTTCATTAGTTTTTATACTCACTGTGACCCTTTATGTCCTAAGAATGAGGACACTCCTGTAAGAGAATCTCCAATCAATATTTTCTTTAATTTGTTACTGGTCTGTATGTGATATTTTGTCCATTTTTGATATGGCTAAACTACCTCAACTTGTACAAGTATTACCCACAAACGTTGTTAGATTATCATCACATGGTCATCATGCCTTTTATCTGCAGCATTTACATGGATATATGTGTATGTATGTTAATGACAAGGAAAAACTTTGCATCTCTTTAGATTCATCTTATAATGTTTGCAAAATGTGATCCTAAATTATTGATTGTTCACAAAGCATATGCCCTCAATATTTTAGGAGATGGTCCCTAACATGTTCTGAATGTTGAAAGTGGCTAAAGATTTTTTAAACATCAAAAATGGAGATGCTAGGACAGTGGTGATCTAGCGTTCTCAGGATTAATGTGCTGTGGAAATGTAATGGCATCCAGCCAGTTTTATAATAATGGATCAGAGTGAAAAGTTGGACCTTTTAAAAGAAGCATGGGTAAAAGGCATAAGAACATTTTCTTGTTTTTGGAAGTCCATGTACAAAGTAACTAATGTGTAATGTTAGCGGAAAACTCTCATGGTGGCCACATGTGAATGGGATCATACTGTTGTAAGGGGGTAAGGATAAGGATTTCTCTCCTGTTGAGACTGATCGTTTGAATAAACAAACTGACCATCCTGCATCACCACTACTAAAGAGTTGGTCTGCTGCTGAACAAAACTGATATTATCAGCTGTTAATGATATCACAGGAATACATACAGTATAGGGCTGCATGATTTGGTGAAAAAAGGCAAAATTATTGCAGGCAATATTGTGATTGTAACTTGAGTTTAGTTGCTTATTATCAAGGAAAAAGCTCAGACCTGAAGAATGTTGGGACTTTTATTTTGTACATTTTACAAAATGCCCCTCTCTGCTCATTGTCACTAAATCCAAAACATCACCATACACAGAGGTTGTGCTCATTTTCTTCCATTTGTGCAATTAAATCATGTTAAATCATCCTAAAGGACCATTAAATTACACTTTTTTGTGCAACTCTGTGATTGTACAAACTGATACTGAAACAAAGCTTGAGATTTGATTTATTGTGCAGCCCTATTACAGTACAGTATGACCAGTTTTCACAACATCTCTGTATTTGATTTGGGTTTAATGAACTTTCAAGATGTTTATTGATATTATGTTATTTCTGTTAATGTATACATATATTATATTGTCATATTTTCTTTTCACAAATATTGTTTTTTCTATGTAACAAGAATTACGTCACTTGTCCTTAAACTTATAAAAATACTCTACTTGAAGGACTGTTCTATGCACCGTAGAAACTACTGTATTTATGGAAAGTTAGATTGAATACACATTCCCAAAGCAAGTTCAGAGCATGAAGTCCTCTCGCAGCACTGAGTTGACTGTTGACCTGCGGATCTGCCAGAGGACAGGTGAGGTAAGACTGCCAGCGGCTGTTTTCAGAACAGGTCAGCCTTTGCTTTGGTGGCAGAGCCAATGCTTGCTTGGGGTTAAAGGCAAGAAATTTTATTTTGCCCCTTTTTTTTCCTCAGCTTGCTCTTTGTCTTTGTCAGATATGCTCATTTCTGCTTTGTTTTCATCTCAGGACAGTATAATTTGAACATTTTTATATTGTCTTCTGTTCAGCAGTGTTTTCAGTTTCAGCTCATAGTAGAGATGGAATCAACATTTGAGACATGTTGAATGATTAGCAGTGCTTCATCCATCTCCTGTATCTCTTTTTTTTCACTTTGGGAAACCTTTGTAACTCTGTTCAGTGCAATGTGGGGTTATTTGGGGTCTTTGGGATTTTTTGGTTCGTTTGTGTGTATCAGTGCAAAGCGATGTTTGGATGTGTCTTGCCTGAATGACTCAGTCTTTTGTTCCTGACTGAGGTCCACGTTGGGTCAAAAAGTCACACTGAAGGACAAAATTTGTCAAATAGATCACCTCATGCAGACTCCCCAGCTTCCTGCCTCATTGTTCTTTGTGTTAAAGGATGTATCCTCTTTGAATGGAAATGTTTACTCAAAATATTATCTTTCTGTTTCAGATGTGCTCCAGGATACATTGGCAACCCACTGCTTGGACAGAGATGCACTCCTGACAATACAGTCAATGGTATGTTACACTTTAATCCAGGAGAGTCCTTCACAAAAGTCACGAAAATGAAATGTTAGCAAGCTGAAACCGACAAAATGATGTGTTTTTTTAAAAGTAGACGGGACATTTCTGAACTATGCTGCTGATTGTGTTACAGGCAACTGTTACAACTGTGACCAAAGTGGAAGTGAAGGCTGCTTCGGTGGTGTGTGCCGCTGCAAGGTGAAACACAAAGGCGTTTTTTGTTCAAGTTGTTATTTTTATCCCCTGTTTGCTGCTCCTAAAGCAGTCTAGACTGAGTTAAGTGACACTAACACTGCGTTTCAGATGAACGTCGAAGGCCCGTCATGCTCCAGCTGTAAATCAGGAACATTCAACCTCAGCCCGCAAAACAAAGATGGTTGCCTGTCCTGTTTCTGTATGGGCGTCACTCAACAGTGCTTCAGCTCCAACTACTACAGAGACCTGGTAAGGACGGACGGTGCAAAAGTTGCTCAATATTAAACAGTGTAGTTATATTTCAAGTATAGGTCAAGTAAAACAGATAGGACAGAAGAAAGGTAGATAAAACAGCAGAAAAGACTGGATTGGCAACTGAGAAAAGGTGTAAAGGTGTGGGTTCCAGCCCAGTAGAAGCATACCAGTCAGTGATACTGCCCAGTAATGGATTGATTTGTTCTGATGGAGGCACTTATTTACACCCACTTAGTTATAAACTGCACCAATGCCCTAATTCCATGAGAGTCAGGTCATCGATCACGTTCAGTTTATTTGTGCTTGTTCTGTTTGCTGCCTTTCTGATGTCTCACCTTCTTAGCTTCAGTGCTCATCCCTTTTGTCAAGTAATTATTGTAATTCTCAATTTTTATATGTTCTCCTATAGGTGTCATCAGTCTTTTCTCCAGGCAACTTCCAGGGATTCGCTCTGGTGAACCGTCAACGCACCAACCGCATTTCTACTGGCTTCACTGTGGAGGTTTCCACTGACGGCACTCAGCTGTCTTACAGCAACTTCGACTACCTGGGACAGGAGCCTCACTATTGGCAACTTCCTGGAATCTATCAGGGAGATAAGGTCAGTATCAGAGAGAACACTCAGTGAATAAATCAATACAAGTCAGCGAAACCGGTCCACGGATCCTGAGTGATAAGGATGAAAACAACTCCTGTGAAACCTGTAGACCATTCTCCAAGGCTATTCTATTTCTCTTTTGATTATGCTCTTTTTCTACACTTCAAACCTCAGCCAGTTTTTCTTTTCAAGCAATCTGCTTTTTTCAGTCAGTGTGCTGCTTCTTTGCCTCAAATTCTACATTTTGGTTATAGTTCATAGAGTAAAATCTTACATTAAAGGACCCTAGTGATCCTTCACATTATGTATTTCATCTCTGCTTTTGCCCTTTCACCTTCTTTAGAAAGATCCTTTCAATTCTCGTGCAAAACGAGCAGAGCAGGTACAGTAGAGTTTGTCAGTGGATGCCATGCTGTGACTAATGTAAAGTCCAGTCTTGTTTCCCATGCTTGGTTTGCCTTTGTGCAAAATATTGAATGGCATTCCTCATGTTTTCATGAAGCTCATATCCATACTGTGTTGTCAGAAGCATGGTATTTTTGCCGCAGTCTAAGCAACACCCACTAAATGTCTCTTTAGTCTGACCACTTACACCTCTGTGCAAATTGCACATGGGCATGAATGTGTAAATGGTTTGATCATTAATGGTCCATTTAAGAGCTTCATAACGTTTAACTTTGCTCAAATAACACTGCCATTGCCCTCCCAAATACCATGGGCTCAGCGATAAGGAAAGTGATCAAAGAGTTTGCTTTATCCACATCACTAGAGCGACACGTACTTGCCAGAGGAGCAGTTAAGGAAGGATGCTTCCATTTGGAACCTAATGGCCTCTGAACATAAAGACCGACAAAGATCCAAAAGAGCTAGTCAGGTATTTGGTATGCAGATGTAGTAAAGGTAACTCTCACGACTAAGAAGAATGCAGTGTTTCTGTTATTATAAGTTAACGCACTGATGGTTTGTTTGCATCTATGGAAAGACAATCCCCTCGTGTTCATAGATGTAGCAGCATGAAGATTTGCCACATGCATGTAATGGAAAAATAACGGCTTAATGAAAAGTTTTCTAAATGCAAGATTATTTTAAATATAACAAGTGAGTCTAATTTCCTCACCCCAGTCTAAACATCACAGACTTGGACTTAAAAGCATGATGGAGCATGTTCACCTTCTTAGAGCTATGTACTGTACACATACAGTCATGGAAAAAAAATTATTAGACCATCAAAAGTCATTAAAAACAATGTTTATGCAATCAAGTACTAACTCCTGTGTGTATCATGTGACTGAAACAGACAGAAAAGAAATCACGGAATACCTAAAACCACTGTTTTTGTTAGTACAATGCCATCGATATTGATGTAAGAACTGAAGTGATTGTGGTTATTATTAAGAAAACATGGAAAATGGACAGATATCAGCTCTAAATTTAAACTCTTATGAGCTATTTTTGTTGTTATCATTATATTTGTCCAAACAAATGTACCTTTAGTTGTACCAGGCATTAAAATGAACAAGAAATTGAAGAAAACAAAGGTGGTCTAATAATTTTTTCCGCAACTGTACACTGTGTCTGTACATTTCTAAACCATGCTCTATCAGCCTAATCATTCTCATGGTGAAGTATCCTCTTTATCTCCGGTACCCCGCTCTCCGCCTCCCTAGGGTGATGTCAGACAGCTGGACGTTGAGGTCTGGGAGCTCATGTCGAACTTCTCCCGCAGACGAGATGGTTCCCCTCCCTTCTTTCCATCCTCCTTTCCCTCCTCCGCTTCTAAATCTTCCTCTTTTTCATCATCTACCTCTCGGTTCCCAACCTCCTCTTCCTCCTCCTCCTCTTCGTCTCACTGGTCTGTACGTAACCTGAGTCCCCCCTCTCCTCCGTCTGGTGTCTCCTCTTCAGTTAGACCAACCAGACCCCAACCATACTCCCCAGGCCATGCCCCTCAACTGCAGGTACACTGTTAAAAATCGCAAAATAGGATGTATGAGCTTTTCTGTCTGTTATGCGGTGATATTGGTGACTTTTTGTCTCTTTCTTCGGGGATCTGGCTCTGATGCTGATCAGCAGAGCAAGAACGTATTGAGCAAGACCTCTGCTGGTGCTTCAGGGGGCAGCAGCAAGGTAGACAGTGGCATGACCGAGTGACTCCATGTTTTACCCCCCTACAAAAGTTAACAAGTGACTGTTATTGTGTACATAGCACTTAATATTTACATCAGGAATCACTACCATTTTGATGTAAATCCAGATATACTATGCTAATACAAGAGAAATAGGGATGTAGCGATTAGCGGTGTAATGATAAACTGCAGGAAAATTGCAGACGGTTAGTATTACCGTTTAAATTCTAATTATCATGATAACCGTGTTTGATTACCGCACTTTTAGGGGAGAAAATCCTATGTAAAGATCTGCTTTTATGTCAAATATTTGAGTATAGTTTTTATTTAATGCAATTTTAATTTTAAATACCTAATATTTAGAACAAATTTTCACTTTTAAAGTCTTTGAAAAGGTTTGTTAAGTATCTTTGTGTTATTTATGCAATAAATTATATACATTTTATATTTTTTTGTGTGTGTTCTTGGTCCTTTTATGTTTTTATAGTAGGTTAAAGTGAAAAAAATAATAGACAGATGATATAAATGAAGTTGTGCTGAAAAAAAACAAACATGGGTATAGTAAACATTTGTTTATATAGTATATAAAGGCAAAATCAAAAGTACGGAAAAATGGACAAAATAGGCTCAGACCACTAAGGGTTAATATTTGAATGTTTCTGCCAAGAGAAGGTACATTGTGCCACTTATTTTATTTGGTAATTTTTGTCGTTTTTTTTTTTTTTTTCAATACAACTTGGTTAAATTATTTCAGTTTGTGTATTAGTACTTTTTGAACATTTTGAGCACAATTTCAATAATACCGCGATAATAATTATAACCGTGATAATTTTGGTCACAATAACAGTGATATGAAATGCTCATATCGTTACATCCCTAATGAGAAATTAGTAAAAATGAAAAAAAAATTAATATTTCAAAACTTCACTGTAATATTTCCTATTGTTGAACAAATACCTCCCACTTAGTGCGGTCACATGGTGCACTGTAATCGTCCACTGTGTCTTACTGTGTACGTAACACTGGTTTTACAATAGCCTGTAATTACGCTGTTGTGTGGTTTAAAACTATCTCTTAGTGAGGCGCATCTTAAACTGTCATTTTCCCATTATTGACAGTGGAAGTTATTGTTTTAGTTGTCAGACAAAGCACAGCATGCTGTTATCAAGCTGCTGGCAGTAGGGGAGTACATACCTTAATAGCACTTCTACTTGGGCACCGGCACTTATAAGAGTTTAGTTGTATGTCACACATTTGTCTCGAGTGTGCGTCTCACTCCTCACCGCGCTCGCCTGCTCGTGCTTCTTCTCCTGCTGCTTGTGATTTACTGTAGCTGCCTCTTCTACTCTGTCTGTCTGTCTGTCTGTAGCTTCATCTTACGCCTCTCCTTCCTCCCTTGCCTCTCAGTACGCTCTGGTCTACAAAGGTTTCAGCTTGAACCAGGATGATCTGCTCTACTGGCAGCTCCCAGCGCAGTTCACAGGGGATAAGGTAACTGTGAGAATTTGGCAACGCATTCCTCGAGAACTCTGGTTAACCCCCTGGAGGTCACAGAAAATATGCCACCCTTATTATTATATACTTATGGGTCCTCCAGCCCTCCTCACTGCTCTCAGTCCCTCACCTGTTTATATTAGCTATGCCCTTTTATATCATCCTGTCCACTATTCCTTTCGACCCGCAACGCTCCTCAACTGAAGTAAAAACAGCAGGAAAGGGCTTGGTTCGTGTAATCATGTCAAGTGTGGACTGTTTTCGTGTAAAGGCCTTCTGGTGCATATTAGAATGAGATCAAACAGCCCGTAATTCTGTTTGAGTTTTATCTCACTGGCTCACATTTACTGCAGCGTCTTGAAATGCATTTGCGATACATGTTTTAAGCGAATCCGCACAATGTGAGTCGAGGTAAGATTGTGTTAACGCGGTAACCGTCACATTGAAGGAGTGTTTTTTTATCTTGTCCTGTCGTACACACAGGCTTGGATGATCTGTAAGTACACACACGTAAACCGTGTTGCTCTGCTGAGACATATGGCATTGATTTTTGCTCCATTTGATGTTCTTGTTTCATCATGGGAATTGCAGTTCTATTCGACTTGGCAGGAGATCTAAAGCAGCCCCTTTACTAACCTTGTTATAGGTGGGATCGTACGGTGGCACACTCAAATACACCATCTCCTATGTGGCCGGTCGGAGGGGAACATTACTGGATGATGCTAACGTCCAGATTATTGTGAGTATCTCTTTGTGGCCTTTTGACCTTTTCATCCATGGTTTCATGTGTTTCTCATTTACTCACCTGTTCATGTTGTTCCTGTAGGGTAATGACATCACGCTGGTAGCTCATCAGCCTTGGAAGAGGAGGCTACAGGGAACAAGGGAGACTCAGCAGTTTGAGATCGTCTTCAGAGAGGTTAGTCAACTGTATACAGACGCGGAAACAATTATTAGACCACCCCTTGTTTTCTTCAATTTCTTGTTCATTTTAATGCCTGGTACAACTAAAGCTACATTTGTTTGGACAAATTTAATGATAACAACAAAAATAGCTCATAAGAGTTGAATTTAAGAGCTGATATATAGACATTTTCCATGTTTCCTTGATAATAACCAAAATCACTTCAGTTCTTACATCAATAGCTATGGCATTGTACTGACAAAAACAGTGCTTTTAGGCATTCCATGTTTTCTTTTCTGTCTGTTTCAGTCACATGATACACACAGGAGTTAGTACTCAATTGCATAACCATTGTTTTTGATGACTTTTGATGGTCTAATAATTTTTTCCACGACTGTAGTAATAAGATATTCAGCAGATATGGTGTCATTAATTGAGGTGATCATTGTCACTTTAGTACCACTTTAGTGATATAGGTTACTGCATGTGATTATTTCCTACTTTATAGGAACACTGGAATCGTCCTGATGGTATGCCTGCCACCAGAGAACACCTGATGATGGTACTGGCTGACCTGGATGACATTCTGATCCGAGCATCCTACTCAACTGAGATGCGCTCCTCCAGTATCTCTGATATCAACATGGAGGTGGCAGTGCCCAACTACAGCGGCTTGGCACAGGCCCTTGAGGTGGAGCAGTGCCGCTGTCCACCTGGATACCAAGGACTCTCCTGCCAGGTAACTCCTCTTTCTCATTAGAGGCCAAGAAAGCAACATGAGTTGGAGTCAAACAAGCTCATGGATGAATAGAGCTTCTAAATACTACTTACTCTACAAACAGTGAAGGAATTGTATAATTAAGCCAAAACAAATGTCTGCCATTGGGTAATTAATCTAGTGATTTTCAAGGTTTTGTTTTTTTTTTAACTAATTTCTTAAACAACCATCAGTTTGATAGAGAGCATAAGATAAGATAGATAATACACTGAACAAAAATATAAACGCACCACTTTTGTTTTTGCTCCCATTTTTCATGAGCTGAACTCAAAGATCTAAAACTTTTTCTGTGTACACACAAGGCCTATTTCTCTCAAATATTGTTACAAATCTGTCTAAATTTGTGTTAGTGAACACTTCTTCTTTGCTGAGATAATCCATCCACCTCACAGGTGTGGCATATCAAGATGCTGATGAGACAGCATAATTTTTGCACAGGTGTGCCTTAGGTTGGCCACAATAAAAGGCCACTCTAAAATGTGCAGTTTTATCACACAGCACAATGCCACAGATGTCACAAGTTTTGAGGGAATATGAAATCGGCATGCTGACTTCAGGAATCTCCACCAGAGCTTTTGCCTGTGAATTGAATGTTCATTTCTCTACCATAAGCCATCTCCAAAGCTGTTTCAGAGAATTCATGAGGAAGACTGTGCGAGGAAAATGGTGGTCACACCAAATACTGACGGGTTTTCTGACGCCCCCCCGGACCTCCCAATACTGTAAAACTGCACATTTTAGAGTGGCCATTTATTGTGGCCAGCCTAAGGCACACCTGTGCAATAATCATGCTGTCTAATCAGCATCTTGATCTGCCACACCTGTGAGGTGGATGGATTATCTCAGCAAAGGACAAAGGAGAAGTGCTCACTAACACAGATTTAGACAAATTTATGAACAATATTTGAGAGAAATAGGCCTTTTGTGTACATAGAAAAAGCTTTAGATCTTTGAGTTCAGCTCATGAAAAATGGGAGCAAAAACAAAAGTGGTGCGTTTATATTTTTGTTCAGTGTATAAGATAAGACTTTATTTATCCAACTGTGGGGAAATTTCACAGTTAACAGCAGCGACATACAACAAGCAAGTGCAACTATAAAGAAAAAAATAAGAAATGTAGTATTTATATAAATATGTAGAAATAAAGAATTATAATAAATAATTAAATATTACTTACATCTTTACATCATTGTGGCTGCACATGTACATGGTATGATATGTGGGTGGGTGGGGGCTTACTGGGAAATGTTAGTGGAACGATTGGACTGTGTTTTAATGGAAAAAGGTCATATGGTCTGAGTCCAAGTTGACCCTGTTAAAAGAGTGACGGGAGCATCAGGATGAGAAGAGAGGCAGATGAAGTGATTACCCATCATGCCTAGTGTTTACAGTACAAGCCTGTGGGGGCAGTGTTATGATCTGGGGTTGCTTCATTTTGTCAGATCTAGGTTTGGTAACATTATCTGTCCAAAAAATGATGGAAATAAATGTGAAATTTAAAAAAAATGCATTGAAACAATGTCATCATCAAAACTAAAGGCAATCCAACAAAATATAAAAGTGTGGGCCTTTTTTTGCCAGGCTGCTTTAACAAAACTTTTATTTTCTGTTACGCTTCTCTTACTGTCCACTTTGTGTTGCTTGTATGTATTTTACTGTTTTGTGTGTTTTACATGTGAAGTTTTATTTGCAAATATTTGTGCTGCAATTAAAAGAATACTTGGACCTGGGCCTTCTTTGCTAAATAAGAGATAAATGACAATAACATGATAGTTTCTGTTTGTAATGTCTGTTTTAGGACTGTGCACCAGGATACACTCGCACCGGAGGAGGTTTATACCTGGGTCACTGTGAGCTCTGTGAATGCAACGGCCACTCTGACTCCTGCCACCCTGAAACTGGCATCTGCACGGTATGAAACAACCAGATCAGAGCTTGACTAATACTGTTATTGTGACTTTATTCTTGCACCCCTTGACAAGATGCTTCTCCTTTCAGAGCTGCCTGCATAACACTCAGGGTGAGCTGTGTGAACAATGCGCCCCCGGTTTCTTTGGCGACCCCACTGTTGGAACCCCAGAGGACTGCCAGCCCTGTGCCTGCCCTCACACTGACCCGGATAACCAGTAAGTACTGGCACAGATACCAAGACCTCACATTCCACCTCCATTTATAGCTCAAGGCAAGTCAGCGTCCAGCTCACTTGCTCTTGTTTACAGCAAATTTGACTTTTATAACCCTCAGTTATGCTCCGTTATTAATCTGTTTCCTGCCATCAAACATCAAATACAGTATATTCGCTCACAGTATGATAACTTATCAGATTTACTTACCTCTCTCCAACATATCAAGTGTTTGTTTAGTCTAAGATTTGATCCACAGTGCTCGTAAAGAAGTCTCTGATTTCTGGCCAACTAGGGTAATATACTAAAGAAAATAAGCATTCACTCACTTCATTCGCTTAACTGTAGTGTTTTATTTATGCACAAGTCATTCACAACTGGTTTTACAGCAAAACCACTGATATTAAACAATTTATCTTCTTGTTCATGTTTGTTTCTCATGTAAAAGGTTCTCTCCTACTTGTGAGAGTCTTGGAAATGGAGGTTACCAGTGCACTGCCTGTCAGCCCGGGTACACTGGCCAGTACTGTGAACGGTAAGAATCAGTGACCAAGCATGTTTTTTGTTTTGTTTTGTTTTGTTTTTTGTATTTTTTTTTTTTAGCTAATTAGGTATTTAGAATTGTCCTGTCACCGTCACAAATTTCCCCTTTATTTCTTGAGATACAAGAATCTCATCTTAAAGTTACATAAAACAGTGCTTTTCACTTTGCATTTATTTCTGTATCTTTCTTTGCGTTTATCAGATGCGCTCCTGGTTATGTTGGCAACCCTCAGGAGAGAGAGAAGTGTCGGCCATACGACGGTATCTCACTTCAACACGTCTCACTTTTAAGCTGGATTGCACTTTCTTTTAATGTAACTGATATAGTGTTCCTGATGAGTTTGTTTTGACTTTTTGCACTTTGCAGCTGCAGCCTCCTTGGTGGTGAAGGTTTATCCAGAGCGGGTCCTGGCCTCTCCCGGTGGATCTGTCACTCTGAGGTGTCAGGTGTCTGGCCCTCCGCCACACTACTTCTACTGGTCCAGAGAGGATGGACGGCCCATCTCCAGCACTGCTGACAGACAGAGAGGAGGTACTGCACACTCTGCATGAGCTGGAACCGTTGTAGAGTAAAGAAATTTCAAAATGTCACACAAATCATGATGCACTAAATGGATGCTGATGATACTTACACACACACACAGGAAGACAGTTTATGTGTGATTATAATATTGCCTATCTGTATGTGCAGGTGCAGAGTTGTACTTCCCCAAAGTCCAGCCGAGCGACGCCGGTGTCTACGTTTGTACCTGCAGAGACCAACGAAGCACCAACAGGAGCCGAGCAGAAATTGTTGTCACAAGTGTGTAAATTCTTTAAGAAAATAGGTTTTTCTACCTAAATGTCAGTTCTGCAAAAATCAAAATCTTATGAAGTGTATTTTTCTCATTTCTAGTCAAAATATCTCATCACACTTAAAATAAGACATAATCACCTAAAGAGTAACTTGTGAGATATAAGAACTTATTTTTAGACAATAGATCTTGAAAATCTTATTTCAAGAAATCTTACCAAGATCATTTTCACTTGTTCCATTGGCAGATTTTCTTGCTTAATTCAAGATTTTTTTTTGCTTAATTAGAGCAGAAAAATTTGCCTATGGAACAAGTGAAAATGATCTTGGTAAGATGAGAAAAATACACTTGGTAAGATTTTGATTTTTCCACTGACCACACCACAAAAATGTTATCCATGGTTCAACACATGGACTCATTTCGACACAGACTCTTGTGCATTCTTGGCATGGGGAGTAAAGATCATATTATAAACAAATCGTGTGCCTTCCAACAGGTGTCTCAAGTAAGCCCATTGAGGTGACAGTTGAGGAGCCCAAAGCCCAGACTGTGAGGGTTGGATCTACTGTCAGCTTCATCTGCACTGCAAAGAGCAAGGTAATGATTTTTATTTTTTTTTTTACTCTGCATTATATCATCTCAGGAGTCTGGAGATGTGATGCAGTGGTGTTGCTCTGTATATTTTTATATAGCTTTTAATTTTGTCATGTCATCTTTGAAAACAGAACTCATATGTAGTTATATATTGTATCATCTATGCCAGTGTCATCAAACATAAGGCCCACCAAAGGTTCCAATCTGACAGGAGGAATTAGCAAAGTATAAAAATTACACTGAAGATATTAACAGTCAAGGGTGTCATTCATTTTCATTCCAATCTCCAAAAATTTTAACAATATTATGTGTTTGTAGGTCCACTGTGATCTGTAATGCACATGTATAAATGATAAGTTGAGGCATAATATTGTTAAAATTGCACTTATTTTTCTTAAGAAATGTCGGGTTTTCAGGTTATTTCCAATTTTTACGAAAGGATAGTTTGTAAATGTAAATATTTTCATAATTTAATTGTAGTTTTTTGCACTGAAACAAAGAGAAAAATTTGGAGTTTTCATTATTCATAAGTTATTATGCTATTATTTTAGTGGTCTAGTCCATTTGAGATCATATTGGACTTTATGTGGCCCCTAATTAAAATGAGTTTGACCCCCCTGAGCTTTGCTTTGATGAAACAAATCACGAACCCACCAAGAAAATGAAATTATTTGAGCCTTTTTACCCAGTTTTGGCTGATCCAACATCATTCCACCTACATGTGTGTGCATCCATGCTCTCACCTCTCCACAGTCTCCAGCCTACACCCTGGTGTGGACCCGGAAAGGTAACGGGAAGCTTCCTAACCGGGCCATGGACTTCAACGGCATCCTGAGAATTCAGAACGTCCAGCCCGAGGATGCGGGCGTCTACGTGTGCACAGGTTCCAACATGTTTGCCATGGACGAGGGCAATGCCATCCTCTACGTGCCAGGTTCGTGATCCTCGGCACAGCATTCCATTACCCATCACCCTCTGCTACCCTACCAGCTCTGGCTCCCTGTAGTCCCATCCCCTCTAAACTCAATTTTCTCCCTCAGCTTGGAATGGTGCATGCCTCTCTGTTTGACTGCTTTTCCCATCATGCACTGTAAACACTAAACTATGGGTTAACAGCACAATAAGCTTGCATTTCTAACTCCAATGCTTTTGCCCTCTGCGCTCAGATACCAACATATAAGCCTTTTTTTGTTGTTTTTTTTTAGCGTCACGCTGCCAATCAGCCTTTTTACTCACTGTCTTGTTTGTCTCTAATTTGTGGATTTTTCAGTCCTTTGCCAAAAAAATACAGCTTGTGGGTTTTTAACGAAAAATAAAGCTTCAGTTTCCAAATAACATATGGGGTTAAGCGTACTGCAATTATAAATGTAACTAATGAGTTGTGACACATCAATGCTAGGCCACATGAACGCTCTTTTGGATGACCATCAGTGATTTGTGGGTAATGCTTTCCGCCAACACTCTACTGAAACTCCTGCAGTTTTTGGGGTTTTTTTTTATCTCCCTTCTGTTTTTTGTTTTTAATTGGACTGAATTAATTGGTGGTGGTGTGGTTGCTTCTTGATCGATAGAGTGGCTTCAGGTTTCTGCTGCTGTAAGTTTTACTAGCAGGTGTTGGATTCTGGTGTCTGCCTTGTTGTTTTGTTTTTTTTTTTAACTCTGGGCTCCTTGGGTCTCCTCCCTGCCTGAGCTGTAGTGTAAAATGATGATGAGGGTGTGGATGCCACTAAAGGTGCTTAGAGACTGTACCACTGACATTCAAGGAGGACTTCAATGTATCAGTGAGACATAAAGGGAAGTCCAATACCCTCTTTTTTTTTTTTTTTTTCCCGCTCCATCCAGTATTCCTTCCTGATGAGTTATTCTCCTGATCATCGTTGAGATCAAAGTGGTGCTATTAGACTCACATTTGTACAATCGCTTCATTCCATTTGCATTTTAACAAGAATCCAATGTCAGCAGCAGATGTTTCCTTGAGTTACTTAGATTTGGTTGCTATATTTAAGATCTATCTCGAAATACAGGAAAGTACTTTTTTTAAAAATTCTAATGTTTGTCAATAATCATTTAAAATTGTATATTATGGTTCTTTTTGCATTCTGTCTATGTTGTTGGCACATTTGCTTCTTTGATTTTGATTGACTGAAATATATTATCCTGAAATGTTTTGATAAAATCAAATACACCAGAAATGTTGGAATTTTATTTCCTTTTTTTTGTTTTTGGGACTTTTTTTAATGGAATTGGCTACGTGAATGCAATTACCTTGTATGATGTGTGTTTACATGTAGGCTGATGACAATAATGAAAAGATTTCAAGTATTTTTGAAAGGTATATTTATATTTTTATATAACATCTTTAATAACATCTTTCAGCCACAGGTCACATTTGAAACTATTTTATATCCCATTTCCTCTGCAATACTTTCTATGACTGTCCACCCTTATTTACCCTTGAGAAAACTTGCAAATATATTCAAAGGTGCTTCTGTAAAGAGTTTACTTTTGCTCTTTTTTTTTTTTTTTTCATATTTCTTTTACTCAACTGATGTAATGTACACGTCACGCTGTAATGTATTTATCTTAACTGTGAAATATTTTGTGGAAAAGAGAAATTTGATTAAAATTATGACACTAGATCAATGTGATTTTCTAATTCATGAATGAGATTTTTATTACGATGGGTTCAGGATAACCACAAGCTGTATGCCAGTATTTTAACACATATGCAAAAATGTTTAAAACAGCTTTTTGCTACTAACCTGCATGTGTCATGTTGCTACTCTGCAGACTTCCATCACTCAGTGTGCTGCTGTGCAGTTCATAGTCATGCTCTTATAGTGTATTTGTGTGTATGCTTTATATTTTTGCAAACGCAGTGTTTCATTGTTTGGATTTAACCTTTGGATTCACAGGTTAAGAAGCTGCTGTTGGTCTGTTTTCTTAGCTATTAGCATGAAATGAGACACACAGTAGGAACAGTTTAACAACATAAAATGCATTGTGTATCTCAGTTGCTCAAAATGTAACAGGTAAGTGTGAAAATGTTTTGCATGTAACTTAATTCAGAGGCATCTATCATATATTAAAAATACTAATGAAGTTGGAAAACGAATCATGAGCTGAATAATAAAATAGTGTTAAGGCGAGACACTACAGGTGAATAGGGTAACATTTTAAATTAGTAGATATCACCATGAAACTTCCTCAGTTGATTATAAGTATGAAAAAAATGTATTACAAGTTTTTGAAATGTATATGTTTAATTATGCAAATTGGGCATAATCTCATTAAATATACCATGCAATTTCGCATACATTTTCGGTAGATAGATCTGAACATATGATAAAACCAGGTGTAAAATTCTTTTTTCATTTTGTTCACACACAAGATGAAAAACAAAATATCGAGGGATTGCAGGATAACTTTTCATGACCTAGGACAGGGGTGTCAAACTCATTTTAGTTCAGGGGCCACATTCAGCTAAATTAGATCTGCAGTGGGCCGAACCAGTAAAATAATAACATGATATAGAAATAATGTCAACTCCAAACTTTTCTCTGTGTTTAAGAGCGAAAAAAAAGTAAATTTATACTATGAAAAGGTTTACATCTACAAACTATCCTTTCAAAAAATGTGAATAACATGAACAAACTGAAAAAATAAGTGTAATTTTAACAATATTCTGCCTCAGTTTATCATTTACACATGTACATTATAATATAAAAAAAACACACAAAACATTTAGTAACAGGCAGAATATTGTTAAAATTGTACTTACTTCTCTTAAGACATTCCAGGTTGTTCATATTTATATTTATTCAGGTTATTCACATTTTTGGTGAAATTATACTTTGTTTTAGTGTAAATACATGAAAATATTTACATTTACAAAGAGAAACATTTGGAGTTGCCATTATTTATATGTTATGATCATATTTTACTGGTCTCGCCCACTTTAGATTGAATGTGGAACCTGAACTAAAAGGATTGTTAATATCTTTGTGTAATTTTTGCAATTCACAAATTCATCCCACGGGCCAGATTGGACCCTTTGGGGGGCCGGATTTGGCCCCCGGGCCGCATGTTTGACACCTGTGACCTAGGAAATCAAAGTATACTGCCCATAGCCTTAAAAAAATCAATTTTCGCCATATTTTTTTAAATTATAATGTCACATAAATCAGGCCAGGAAGGATTTATTAACAAATCCCTCTGTAAATACCTTCAGAATACTGCTAAGTGTATAACTGGAAAGTTTGGTATTCATAGGTGCAACATAGGCTGAGATGTTTCTACCGGAGCAGGGCAAAAAAAACTCATTTTGAGAAAAGGCATTTAAAGATTTACATAGAAGAATTGAATGCATTTCTATAGGAAAAAAAATTGCTCAAAATCAGAATAAATGCTCAGGCCCTTAGTAATAATAATAATATAGAATATTTCAAGCTCATGAAAATTGATTATTTAAGGTGCCAGTTGAATTGTAGTTCTAATTGTAGCATGTTTGAAATGTGTGTGAAACTTTTGTGAATGGACGGTACTAAACTACGCCGCTTCACATTTGGAGGCGGGTCTAAGGGAGACGGTCACTCATTCAGCCCCAGTGGGAGGTGGGAAACTGCTGTTACCCTGGAGAACTCACCTGTCAGTTTACCTGTCCCCCTCCTCCTCCTCCTCTTTCCCTTCCTTCCTCCTTCCCCATCTCCAGAGGCCTCACAGACTCAGATGTTTTACACAGCCTATGAAATGTTTGAAGGACACAGAAAGCGTAAGTCCACATGGGCACGGTTTCCTCTCCAACTGCCGGGCTCCCTGGAGGAACCCACCTCTCCTTTTTCTGTATCATGCATGCACTCATCTTTCCGCAGCATGGATGTACTGGTGGACTGGTAGCGCCTATGTACAATCAACCAAGCAACAGCTGCAGAAACACTCAACATGCGCACACACTAATATATATATTTGAATATATCTAATGTAAAGTTAACAACGTCTGCTTACAGATTGTACATGAGCATTACTGGCTCCCATCTGGCTGTTTGGGTTCATTGGGGTCCATCACTGCAGGAAAAAGTGCATGGTCATTCTTATGGGAAACTCCTCATGAATGTAGAGTCCATTTTATAAATAGTCAGTGTTACATAATAACTAGGATTAACTTTAAGAACAGTAATCTATAATAAATTCATCATATGCTGGTGATATTTTTAGAGAGGGATGCTCTGAGAAAAAAGTGGAAAGACTAATCAATTATTACATAACATTTTGAAAATTATTTAGTCTAGTTGTTGCATTTTTAGTTCCTACAGATACTGTATTTTATATTATTTTTGTGACATTGTCTCCACATTCAAAGACAGGAGATATCCCTTCTTCTTTCCCTCCGCACTTTGTTCTTTCCTCTTTCCTCTTTTTCTTCAGGAAACTCGCTGTACTGGAAAATAGCTGTCATCTGGGCTTCAAACATCATACTGTGCTTAATACATCCCATGACATACTTGTTACATCATCGATGAATGTGGGTAGCCGACTGGTATTTAGTGCGAGAGGGTTAGTCTGGTTACAACATGTACTTAAATAGATGGCGTGTAACTGACTGACATAAGTGTCATGTTGGTAGAAAAAGTCGAATAATACTACAAAATGTCCTATTGATGGTAAATGTTACACCAATTCTAGGATGTTTTTCTTGTCGTTTTCTATTTTTAGTCTAAATCTGGATGCAGTTAGTGTATTCCAAGGTTATAATAGTTTTGGATATTTCATTATAGTTTAGTTTTATTTAGTTTTGACTTTTTTCTTCTCTAATTCAGTTAGTTTTAATTAGTTTTTAGAGCAGGTTTGCTAGTTTTTATTAGTTGTCGTTTTTTCTGAATGCTTAGTTTTAGTTTAGTTTTAGTATTAGTTTCCGTTTTTTTCATATATTTCATCTTCCATCCTATTCAAAGAAACATGTGAGGTTACACCGGACACTTTATGTGGGGGTCAGGTTAGGGCGGCTCTGACTGAGCACAGACACAAACATATGTACAGTACCATGGATAAATTCCCTATAGCAGGTTGGGGGGTGTTAATGTAGGTGGGGGTGCGATCCATACACAACGTCACTTATGTGAAAATGAAACTGAAACTTTCCATACTTTCACCGTTGGCCTCCCACCTTCTATACCTCTGTTATATCACTGACCTTAGATGAAATTTTCACATGTTCTATCCTATATCAACATTGACAAAGACGAAAACTAAGGGAATTTTATACATAATTTTTATACATTTTAGTTAGTTTTGTAAGCACACAATACAGTTTCAGTTATTATTTTTTTCTTTTAATTTGAGTTTTTATTTATTTTAGTTAACGAAAATGTTTTTTCAATTTTAGTTTTCGTCATTTCGTTAGTTTTCGTTAACCACAATAACCTTGGTGTATTCCGCTCATAATCATGACAAAAACATTATTATTTATCTCCCTTTAATGGGTCCTTGAGTTTATACTTCAGTCCATTTGGGTTTTGTTGGTATCACTGAGGTCAGAGAGTCATAGCTTGGCCCAAGCCACAACAATCCCAGAGGTTTTCCGCCTGCTTAGATAGCTTCAAACTCCTCCCTTCCTACTGAAAGAGGCCTTTCTTTTGCTCTGTCACCCTGGGATCATAAGGGATTGAGTATGAAGCTACCCGACAGCCAAGCTGGCGCAGACACCAATATGCCCAGAGGCCATGCCAAGGCCTGGCTGCCACATCTCATCTGTTTCGTCTACTCTGAGGGTCTAGACTGCCAAACACAGGGGGTGGGGGCATGAGCAGAGGTCATCACATTCTCTCAGTCTGATCACTTCATTGTATCAAACACATTCTCACAGCCTATTTCTATAATGCACATGCAGAGGTTTTAGACTTACGAGAAGTGAGTTGATGTTCCGTTCCACCGTCGTACCAGTAGATCGGTATTTTCACACAGATTTTTACACATTTTTTCCCACGTGCACTAATGGGAAATTGTCATTTTACAGCGCATTTGACTGATTTATGTCCTTCTATAGCGGCAGAAGGGGCTCAACCTGTGGCTACCGTCAGTCCCTCGGTGCTGAATGTCCAGCAGGGACAACGGGCCGAGTTCCGCTGCACTGTAACCGGAAACCCAACGCCTGCTGTTGAATGGATAGGTATGACCAGTTAAAAGCACAGAGTTTAATGACATTTAAAGATATTAACCCTTTCATGCATAGTGGTCACTACAGTGGACAGGTTATTCTACAGCTCTTCTCTTGTATGTTCGTGGATTTTGTTGTTTTGAGTTTTTGCACATATCTTTATTAAAGTTTTTTAACACATTACATATCTTTTCTGACATGAATTGGTAACACTTTGTAGATCTCCCCTGAGCATAATAGTTATAGTTTTCACACAATTTATCAGTAAATACATGTTTCTTCACTTCAAAAATTAAACACATGGCGTCCAGTTGAGTGGACATTTTTGCAACTTCATGAAAAAGAGGTTCATGAGATTTTTTTGTAATTTTTATTAAAATTTTTGATGTATTTTTTTAACATTTTTTTTTTGTTATTATTTTTACATTTATTTTGTTTATTTTTCATAAGAAAATTTTCAATCACATTGTTTTTTTTTTTCCACGTTTAAAGACAAATGAAAACACTCAGGGAAAAAGTCTTAAGGTTCTCATAATTTGTGCATTAAAGGGTTAATTTGTAAATTGTTATACATAGACATTTCCCTATGGGATGAATGAAGTATCTATCTATAAAGTATCTATTAAAAATCAGTTTCCTCTCAGTTACATCCTAATTACTGCTCAATGATAATAAGCAATAAGCAAACCTGACCTAAACTGCTTCCTCACTCTGAATTGGGAGCATACTCTGAGTTAGAGAGGTGTCGAATTATTTAGACACTGTTTTTGTCACATAAGAAGAAAGGATATTTATTAAAAAAAGTATTAACCCATAAAAACCCAGTACCACTTTAGTGTCAGTTCCCAAATGAATTTTTCTCTATATTTAACCTTTGTTATGTAATTTATCACCATTTATTAAAATATTATCCTCTGTATTTTGTGTTTTTTTTTTTAGGTAAATCAGGTATTTTTCTTTTTTTTTTTTTTTTAGAATTATCTTTTTATTGAACATTATAAAATACATTCCACATACAGCTGGTACATAATGGCTGAGTTTTTTGTTTTTTTTTCTCTTTCCACTCTCCTCCAAATGTAATATCTTTAAATTAAACATGACAATCAAAAAATAGAAAATATATATATATATATAAAAAAAAAAGAAAGGTAAAGACATCCTCATTCTTTTACTTTAAATCAAATTAGGGAATGACCATTCCTTTCTAAGTACACAAATAAAATTATGCCCGGGACTTCGTGGTTCTATGCATTCCACCATACATTTTGCCCAGTTACACTGACAGAGTTTTACTATGTTACCAGTGCAGGGAATATATTAAACCAAAACAAATACACAAATATAATTGACAAGAACAAACCAAACCTCTGTAGCATGAACTAGTTTTGTTTTTTTTTTTTCCACAATATACATCTCAGATAAAATCAGACCTAATTGGTTTTATGTACTCTATCCAGTTTTCCCAAATTCGTTTAAATCTATCCACTTCCAGTCTCAGAGAAAAACTTAGCTTTTCCATCACATAAATATTATGTATTACCTCAACTCAGTCCTCAACCTTAGGTACCTCATTCTCCATCCACTTTCTGGTAATTGCTTTTTTGCTTGCAATCAGCATTATTCTATAAATATGTTTGTCCCCAGATCTAGAAAAGTTTTTGTCCAGTTTCCCCAGATATAGTACCTCAAATGTACATGGAAAGTCTACCTTCAGTACTTTTTCCATACAATTCTTAAATCAGGTATTTTTCTGTATTTAATTCACTGATCATGTAGATCAGGGGTGTCAAACTCACTTTAGTTCAGGGGCCACATTCAGCTAAATCTGATCTGAAGTGGGCCGAACCAGTAAAATAATAACATAATAACCTGTAAATAATGACAACGCCAAATGTTTGGCTTTGTTTTAGCGTAAAAAAAACCCTGTTAAATTATGAAAATACTTACTTTTATAAACTATCAAAAAAAAAAAAACTGAAAAAACTGAAATTTAAATTAAAAAATGTAAGAAAATTTAGTATTTAGTAATATTGTTAAAATTTAATATTTTAACAGTATTATTCCTCCATTTCTCATTTGTCCATGTGCATTATGGATCAGCTCTACAAAGACACTAAACATTGAGGAACAGGAAGAAAAGAGTTGAAATTGGGCTGAATTTTCTACAGACATTTCAGGTTGTTCATGTTTGTTCAGATTATTCACATTTTATTGTTACAGGATAGTTTGGAAATGTTAATATTTTCATAATTCAATGTTATTTTTTGCACTAAAACAAAGAAAAAGAATAAGTTGTTAAGTCTAGATTTTTTTTGGCTTAATTCACGATTTTTTTTTAAATTTAATTGAAGATTTTTTTTGGCTTAATTAAAGGTTTTTTTACTTAGTTGAAGATTTTTTTTGGCTTAATTGAAGATTTTTTTGGCGGGCCGCATTTGCCCCCCCCCACCCCCCCCGTTTGACACCCCTGATGTAGATGTTCATAAAAGCTCAGATCAAAGTTGAGGGTTATTATATCAAAAACAGAGAAAACTGAAGAAAAAGTGAGTTTTGCAGCAAAGATATCAATAACTCAATGTAAAAACAAGAGTCCCCATCCACTATCATTGATCCACCTCCATGGGTTTTACTGGTGAATTAACGCTGTGGAAGATGACAGTGTTTCCACGTTCACTACGAAGCCTCTGAACGCCCAGATGGGTCATATCTGATGACCATGAAAAGATGACAAAATATTTTATACCAATTATTTACATGTATTGATATGATTAGTGGATCAACAGGTTTTAACAGATGGTTTAGGTCAATGGTGGATGTTTGGGTTTTTATGGGTTAAATAAGAGTGATTCTTCATGTTGCACCTTCAACCTGTTTAACCCTAACCATATTTTCAGGGGAAAAATGGCTAAAAAGACATACCTAAAGTAAGTGAAGAATTACTCCACAATAATAAGGTTCATATGGATGTTCTTGGTGTCTATGAACATTTAGAGATTTCACAGAATCTATTCCCATTGTCTAAAATATTGTATCTATTACTGTGCCTCAGTAAACTGTAACAAACTAAAAGAGAAATTTTTTATCCTCGCCTGTTTTTTTTTTTTTTTTTCGTCTGGATTGACGATGATATGCATAAATTAATAGTTGGTGTCGGAGATTTTTAATAGCGTATATTTCACCCCACAAAGATTAAAAATCATATTTGAACATTAAAGTTTGCATTAAAATACACTTTTGATGTACTTTTATTAACATTAGGGTCTAAACTTTGAGCAAAAGTTGAAAAAAACATCCATTGTTCTGATTTATTATATTTTTATAGTAGATGAATATTAATATAATTTTTTCGGGCCAGTAGGGCTAAAGGCCATACTGATAAAAGCATATTGATCCAAAATTATGCACAAGTTCTGCAGCATCACAACTGTTTGATAAGGAAAACATTGGGACGTTATTAGGCCATAACTGTTAATGGCATAGATGTAAAATATAGTTGTACAGAACAAAGCATTAACCCTTTCATTCATACTGGTCACTACAGTGGACAGCTATTCTACAGCTTTTCTCTTCTATATTCACGGATTTTGTTGTTTTCGTTGTTTTGTTTTTTTTCCACACATATCTTTATTAAAGTTTTAAGACACTACGTATCTTTTCTGACATGAATTGGTAACATTATGTAGATCTCTTCTGAGCATAAACCCCCAGAATCACAAAGCCCTCCCCATAGTTTTCACACAATTTATCAGTAAATACATGTTTCTGTGCGTCAAAAATTAAACATGTGGTGTCCAGCTGAGTGGATATTTGTGCAACTTCATGAAAAATTGGTCCATAAGATTTTTTTTTTTTTTCATTATTATTTTTTTTATGTATTTTTTAAATTTGTTCAATTATTTTTATTTTATTTTTTTAAATGTATTTTTCAGAAGAAAATTTTCAATCGCATTGTGTTTTTTCATGCCTGAAGAAGAATAAAAACACTCAGGAAAAATTTTGATTAAGGTTCTCATAATTCGTGCATGAAAGGGTTAATGAGTGATTACTGAAGTATACAGGGTGGGGAAGCAAAATGTACAATATTTTGAGGCAGGGATTGAAAGACAGTGTATGACCAATTAGTTTATTGAAAGTCATGAGAATTTATTTGCCACAAGAAAATTTACATAATAGAAAACGTTTTTATTCTATGTGTCCTCCTTCTTTCTCAATAACTGCCTTCACACACTTCCTGAAACTTGCGCAAGTGTTCCTCAGATATTGGGGTGACAACTTCTCCCATTCGTCTTTAATAGTATCTTCCAGACTTTCTCGTAATAGTTTTGCTCATAGTCATTCTCTTCTTTCCATTATAAACAGTCTTTATGGACACTCCAACTATTTTTGAAATCTCCTTTGGTGTGACGAGTGCATTCGGCAAATCACACACTCTTTGACGTTTGCTTTCCTGATTACTCATATGGGCAAAAGTTTCTGAAAAGGTATGGATAATAGTGTTAGGTATGATTATGACATCAGTATATGTTTGGTTTCAAAACAATTGACGTAGTACCTGCTGAGAAAAAAACAACTAAATGTTCATTGTAAATTTTGCTTCCCCACCCTGTATGCTAATAAATAATAAAGTTTTCCTTGGCATCAGTTCCTACTTTATATAACTCTGAAAAGGCCCATCTTCCAAAATACAGATGTGTTTTTGCTTGTATGTGATGACAGATTATTACAGTGTGATTGTTACTCTCCAGGGGGTCCAGGAAGCAGGATGAGTCCTAGAGCTGTTGTCCAAGGTGGTGTCCTGACCTTCACCTCAGTGGACCAGGCTGATGAGGGCGATTACACCTGCAAGGCCCTGAACACACACGGCGAACACACAGCAAGAGTGTCCCTCTTTGTCCAAAGTATGCTCTGTGTTTATGCGGACTATGTGGAAAACGCAGCACTTTTAAAAGCGGTTGATATTAATATATTTTTCCGCTGTCAGAGTCTAATCCAAGTGGTCTAGGCACGCAGCCCCAAGTTCAAGTCAGTCCCCAAAACGTTGAAGTCCATGAAGGTGACACATTGAGGTTGTATTGCAGAGCGTCAGGATCACCTACTCCGAGGCTCACCTGGCTGAAGAATGGAGGACAAGTCCCTCCACAGGTGAGAAACCTACCGCTGTTCGGTACCTGAACTGAAAACTTCAACACGATTAAAGTCATAATCCTGGTGTAATATCTCTATCTTACACCTCAGGTCCGGTCCCAAAAGGATTTTCATCATACTGTGGCAGTTTTGATGAATATTTCCGCATTTTGACATGTTACTTTTATTTTTCCCTCCCTTCTGTTTGTCTCCTTCCCGCCCCGTTCTGACGTTTGCTCAGGCCATTCCCTCTCATGGTTTCCATCAGTTTAAAAGCAACAGTCTCGATGTGTTACAGAGACGTATTGAGGAGCTGCAGGTCTGTCCATCTGTCCGCTGTCTGTCTGTCATGTCTCGTAGTTCACCATCATTGTCCTCTAATGACCACCGTGTCTTCTCACACTGTCCACTAAGTGCATGCATCATACGTGTCCTTCATGTCATTCTCACCTTGTAAACCCCATTAATTTACCACAGCTGCTCACCGCGTTCATTTAGCGCTGGTGTCAAATATATTAAAACCAACTAGTGCAGTCTGGTTGAGTTTTAGTGTACTTGCTTGCAGTGCTTGTTTTTATGTTGTTTTGTATTAGTGACAGTGTTCCATAAGTCTACGTTTTGTAATGTCCATCATCCCATCCTTGACCTTTGGGCTCTCAGCACTCAGTTGATTCATCATCCCATAGAGCAGGGGTGTCAAACATGCGGCCTGGGGGCCAAATGCGGCCCGCCAAAGGGTCCGGTTCGGCCCCTGGGATGTTTTTGCCAAGTGCAAAAATTCCACAGTCTTGAATTGAATTAAGCAAAAAAAAAATTAGCTTGAATTAAGGAAAAAATCTTGAATTAAGCCAAAAAAAGAATCTTAAATTAAGTAAAAAAAAAAAAAAAAAAATCTTGAATTAAGCCAAAAACAAAACTCTTTAATTAAGTAAAAAAAAAAAAATCTTCAATTAAGCCAAAAAAAACCCTCAAATTTAGCAAAAAATCTTGAATTAAGCCAAAAAAAAATCTTCAATTAAATAAAAAAAATCTTGAATTAAGCCAAAAAACAATAAAGAATTAACAACTTAATTTTTTTTTCTTTGTTTTAGTGCAAAAAATAACATTGAACCATGAAAATATTTACATTTCCAAACTGTCCTGTAACAATAAAATGTGAATAATCTGAACAAATATGAACAACCTGAAATGTCTGTAGAAAATTCAGCCCAATTTCAACTCTTTTCTTCCTGTTCCTCAATGTTTAGTGTCTTTGTAGATCTGACCCATAATGCACATGGACAAATGAGAAGTGGAGGACTAATATTGTTAAAATATTAAATTTTAACAATATTACTAAATACTAAATTTTCTTACATTTTTTAATTTAAATTTCAGTTTTTTTGTTTTTGTTTTTTTTGATAGTTTATGAAAGTAAGTATTTTCATAATTTAATGGGGGTTTTTTACACTAAAACAAAGACAAAAATTAGGAGTTGTCATTATTTACAGGTTATTATGTTATTATTTTACTGGTTCGGCCCACTTCAGATCAAATTTAGCTGAATGTGGCCCCTGAACTAAAATGAGTTTGACACCCCTGCCATAGAGTGTATTAACAGGACTGAGTACACAGTAGGTACTGTAGGTATTCCAGACATATTTTGCTCCATGCCAGGCACATCCCGCTGCCCCCCTGCCTCCAGGCGGGCTTGGGTAAGTCTGGTTTGTGCGCAGCCCTCCTCGGCTCACCCAGGGCTCCGGGGCCTGTTTAGTTCTGCCTCAAAGAGCCACTGCGTTGTGTCAGCCTTTCCCAGGGGGAGCCGTGCTCTGCCGTGCGACCACGCAGAAATTCTGTATGCTCTAGCAAACGGCTTGCTTTGAAAACTCATCAATGGGTTCAGACACACATTGAGCCAGGGCCCGCCTCAGCCACTGCTCGGTTTAGCCTCCCTCATGGTTGAATGGGCTGGAGCTAAGCAGCTTTGTCCACGGATGCCCCAACACCCCCCGGATACAGTAATCCCACCCAGACCCTCCCCTCCTGATTCCCCTCCCCTCTGAGGTGTTTCCAAACTTTATAAAAGCTCATTTTCAGCCTTGCTGCGCCTCTGAGTGCCATGTGATGTAGTGTACAAACAAGTCAAGTGTTGATTGCCCACGGACCAGACATTTTTAGTATTTAATGCAGGTTTTTGCTTCTTGAAATTGACTCTCAGGTATTCTATGGTTCTGTCCACTAGGGATGTAACGATTACCGGTATAATGATAAACCGCGGTAAAATTGCCAACGGTTAGCATTACCGTTTAAATTCTAATTATCATGATAAACGTGTTTGATTACCGCACCTTTCCGGAGAAAACGCCTATGTAAAGATCTGCTTTTATGTCAAATATTTGAATATAGTTTTAATTTATTACAATTTTAATTTTCTATACCTAATATTTGGAACCAATATTCACTTTTAAAGTCTTTGAAAAGGTTCGTTAAGCATCTTTGTGGTATTTATGCAACTAAGTATATACATTTTTCAAATCAGATTTAAAATATTTTTTTGTGTTTTCTGGCCTTTTATGTTGATACAATAGGTTAAAGTGAAAAAAAAAATAGGCAATTGATATAAATGAAGTTGTGCTGAAAAAAAAAGATACCAAACATGGGTATAGTAAACATTTTTGTATATAGTATATTAAAAAAAACTGAAAAACAGCCAAAATAGGCTCAAACCACTAAGGGTTAATATTTGAATGTTTCTGCCAACAGAAAGTACATTGCACCAATTATTATTATTATTATTATTTTTTTTTTTGTTGCTTTTTTAATAATACAACTTGGTTAAACTATTTCAGTGCGTTTAAGTACTTTTTGAACATTTTGAGCCCAATTTCAACAATACCGCGATAATAATAATAATAATAACCATAATAATTTTGGTCACAATAACCATGATATGAAATTTTCATATCGTTACATCCCTACTGTCCACATTTCTCAGGTAATATTGAATAATCCCTGCCAACGCAACACAACCAGTACCTGCTTTCAAGCTGCTGTCAAGATAATAATAATCATAGTAAATTTAATATCGCTTATCATTACATATTAACCAATAACCCCACCAATCATTGTAGAAATTCAGTCTCTACTTTGTGCACAGTTTCATGCACAAAGTACACTGTCATAGAAATCATAATCAGCAAATCAAATCACAGAAAGATTGAACTGTAGTCTTAACAAGTGTTGTCTTGTCTTAAAGATCTATGCTGTAGTGCTTTCTGTGTTGCCTTTAGCTAGTGATCACTTAATGTCACAATGTCAGCCATGTATTTGTGCTTCTTCAAGGAAAATGATATAAGAGGTAAGTGATGTGCTTTACATGTTAGTCTGTACGTGTATATTTGAGTAGAATTATCTTTGAAATGTAATGCATTGCAGTGTGTATATACTGGCAAATTATAGCTATCTGATGAATAATAAACATTCAACTGGAGTGACTATTTTAACCCTTTCCCTGGCTGGTGTGTGCCCCCCAGGCTCGTATGGACCGCACCGACATCGGTACTCTGCTAATTCCAAACATCAAGATTTCTGACTCGGGCACTTACATGTGCGTTGGTAGCAACAGTATTGGATCGAACAGTGCTCCGATCAAAGTCACTGTGCTTAAAGGTGAGATGGTGAAAACATGGTGGCTCTGTGTCTCAACAGAACCAGTGCACCTTTGTTTCACAGACTTCTGCTTGTATATGTCGAGGCCCAAAACGGAATCTGGCCCGATTCAGAATCGGGCCGGCCCAGAATGGAATTCTATTCTAGGCCGGCCTAGAATGGAATCCTGCTGCTATAATGTTATTTTTATACCATGTTTAATGCAAATGATCCATAATTCCATCATTTGTCATAATTTTACATTTTCAGTCTTACATACCTTGAGTAACTATTGTCAATTTCAGTCGATTTCACTGTACCATATATTGGTGGGGAGTACCACTAGGTTCTATTTGTAAATAAAGTGTATTATAGTTTACAATTAAAATGTTGTTAGTTTCATTTTTTTTTTCACATATTTGCAAATTCCATGTATTGATTTTTGTAATAATTTAGATCATTTGCATTAAACATGGTATAAAAATAACATTATAGCAGCAGGATTCCATTCTAGGCCGGCCTAGAATAGAATTCCATTCTGGCCCGGCCCGATTCTGAATCGGGCCAGATTCCGTTTTGGGCCTCGACATATATATTGCATCTTTGGTCCTAAACTTTGGAACAATCTGCCTCTCCATATCAGACAGGCCTCCACTCTGTCTGTTTTTAAATCCCTTCTTAAAACCCATCTTTTCAACCTTGGCTTCTGAAACCACATGAGATGTTTGGATGTATTATTTTTATTCAGTTGTTTTATTTGGTATTGCTATATTGTTCTTATTTGTTGTTTTTTTTTTTTTTAATTGTACAGCTTTTTATGTTTTAACCCAGGGCTGTCAAACTCATGTTAGTTCAGGGAGGGGCCACATACAGCCCAATATGACCTGCAGTGGGCCGGTGATGATTAAAATAATAACACAATAATATCACAATAATATCAATTCCAAAATGTGTATGTCTAATTTCTATGTTTTAGAGTGAAAAGAAGTAAAATTACTGTATACTGTTAAAAATTTTTACACCTACAAACTATCCTTTAAAAAAATGTGGAAAATCATGAACAATCATGACCAAAATCAAATTTATTAAGAAAAAAAGTGCAATTTTTAACAATTTATGCCATTATTTGGCCTCAGCTTCTCAGCTTACGGATCACAGTAGATCTACAAATACACAAAGTATTTAATAACAGACAGAATATTGGTACAATTACACTGAATTCTCTTAAGACATTTCAGATTGTTCATATTTATTCAGGTTTTTCACATTTTTTGTAAAATGCTTGTCTATAAATATTAACATTTGTGTAATTTTACTTCATTTTACACTAAAACAAAGAGAAAAAATTGTGGTTTTAATTATTTATAGTTTATTATGATAGTATTTTACTGGTCTGACCCACTTCAGATGAAACTGACTTAAAATTATTTTAACATCCTTGATTGTTCACATCTTCAGTGTAATTTTTGCATTTCACTAATTCATCCCGTGGGCCGGATTGGATCCTTTGGCCGGCCGGATTTGGCCCCCGGGCCGCATGTTTGACACCCCTGTTTTAACCCTTTCATGCATAGTGGTCCCTACAGTGGACAGCTGTTCAAAGGTGTTCTCTTATATATTTATGGGTTTTGTTGTTTTAGTTCCATATCAGCCAACACAGTGGACGCTCATGCATCATCCCATACACTGCAGTTTTCATACCATTACTGTAAATTTGCTGTTCCAGATAAACCTGATCTGCAGTATGCAGTATGTTTGACTGTAAAAAAAAAAAAATTCTAATTGTTATTAAACTGTAATTAACAGTTTTGTTTTTGGGTTTTTTTTCTTTAACAAAAAGGGTTTTTTTTTGTTTGTTTGTTTTTTTGCATATTATCTCCACACAGGTATTGTTAAAATGTGAGAAAACATCAGATTAGCAGCATTAAAAATGTTTTTATCTCATCGTTTTCACACAGTATATCAGTAAATACATGTTCCTTTGCTTCTAAAATTAAAGGCATGATTTTGTAACTCCATGAAAAATAGGTTCATAGAAAAAAACTTAATCACATTGTTTTTTTTTTCATGCCTACAGAGGAATAAAAACAGGAAAAACAATTTTTATTAAGGTTGTCATAATGCATGCATGAAAGGGTTAATCTATTCTTGTATTTTATTCTTTTATTTAGGCTTTATCTATTCCTCTGTATTTTTATTTATTTATATATTTATTCATTTTTCTTTTTTTTTTTTTTTTTTTTTTACAGTTCTATGTTTTTAACCCTTTCATGCATGAATTATGACAACCTTAGTCAATATTTTTTTCTTGAGTGAATTTATTCCTCTTTAGGCATGATAAAAGCAATGCAGTTGAATTTTTTTTCTTATGAATTTATTTTTCATGGAGTTACAAAAATGTCCACTCAGCTGGACACCATGTGTTTAATTTTTGAGGCAAAGAAACATGTATTTAAAACTCATCATCAGAAAGTGATATACTGTGTGAAAACTATAAAAATAAAAACATTTTTAATGCTGTTAATCTGATGTTTTCTCACATTTGATCATACTCAAATACTAGTTATTGCTCATTTCATGAAGATAATATCCTCCTGAGACCCAGGAAACTGACAATTTTAGCTTTTGTACACTAAAAAATTGTCTTGATTGGAAACTGCATAATGCAACAGTTTTTTCAGACACATTTTTAAAATCCTTTTTATTTATTGATTGATTTTTTTGATGGAATGTCCTTTACAATGGACGACATTTAAGTTAAACTGTCAAACTTTTGTCCCCTATAGAGGACAAAATGCATTGCTGGGTCTCAGGAGGATATGCCAAAAACAAAACAAACTTTTTTGTTTCAGAAAACTGTTAATTACAGACTAATTAAAATTGGCAATATATTTACTCTAAAACATGTTAGTGCAGATCAGGTTTATCAAGAACAGCAAAGTTACAATAATTGTATGAATGTCAGTGTATGGGATGATGCATGAGCGTCCACTGTGTCGGCTGATATGGAACTAAAACAACAAAACCCATGAATATATAAGAGAACAGCTGGAGAATAACTGTCCACTGGAGTGACCACTATGCATGAAAGGGTTAATCTAATCTTGTGTTTTGCTCTGTTATTTTGGTTTTTATTTATTTTTCTGTACAGCACTTTGGTCCACTGTGGTTGTTTTAAAGTGATTGACAAATAAAGTTGGATTGGATTGGCTCTTTGAGTGAATCTTGATAGGGGTCATGTGTTTGTGTTGTTACAGCGGACCATGTATTATCAGCTGTCACCATCCAACCATCTATAGCAGATGTCCAGGAGGGCCAGAATCTGGAGCTTAACTGCTTTGCCCCTGGAAGTCCTCCACCCCAGGTCACGTGGACTAGAGCCAGTGGACGCCTCTCCTCCAATCACCAGGTAGATCAAAAACACATGAAAACCTATGAGTGACTGCTGGCAGAATTAACTGGCAGATGCTTCAATATGGTGTCAGTTTCATCTGAACTCTGTGACTCTACCTTGTGTGTTCTGTCCAGGTTTTGGGAAACCAACTGCGGATCTTGTCAGCGACTCCTGAGGACTCTGGGGAGTATATTTGTCAGGTGCAGAGTTACCCCGGAAACCCAGGCCCTCAAATCCGCCAGGCCTCTGTCTCTGTATCCGTCACCTCATCTTCTTCACGTAAGTTGGTAACTTTAGGCCAGGAGTCTCAAACATGCGGCCCGGGGGCCAAACACGGCCCGCCAAAGGTTCCAATCCGGCCCGTGGGATAAATTTAAGTGCAATATTAGTGCAAAAATTCCACAGTCAAGGCTGTTGAACTCATTGTAGTTGAGGTTCCACATATAAACCAATATGATCTCAAGTAAAATAATAACAGCAGAATAACGTACAAAAAATAATAACTCTATATTTTCTTCTCGGTTTGATGTGAAAAAATATCACACTATGACTATAAATAATGACAACTTCAAATTTTTGTCTTTGTTTTAGTGCAAAAAAATATTAAATTATGGAAATACTTACATTTACAAACTACCCTGTAACAATCAAATGTGAATAACCTGAACAAATATGAACAACCTGAAATGTCTAAAGAAAATTAAGCACAATTTTAACAATTTTCTGCATGTTACTGTGTTTAGTGTCTTTGTTGGAGATACTTCAGGGCAAAAAAAGGTCTGACAAGAAACTCCAGGACCCACAAAAACTGAAGTCAATGTCGTCATTCAGACTGATGGACGAACAGTGTCTTTGTAGATCCGATCCATAATGCACATGTATAAATGATAAGTTGAGGCATAATATTGTTAAAATTGCACTTATTTTTCTTAAGAAATTACAGTTTTTTCAGGTTATTCCCATCTTTTTTGTTTGGATAGTTTATAAAAGTAAGTATTTTCATAATTTAATGGGGGTTTTTTTTCACTAAAACATAGATAAAAATTTGGAGTTGTCGTTATTTATAGATTATTATGCTATTATTTTACTGGTCTGGCCCACTTCAGATCAAATCGGGCTGAATGTGGCCCCTGAAAGAAAATGAGTTTGAGACCCCTGCTTTATATATAGCGCCCTGCTTCGTAGATTGATAAAAAAAAAAGAAGTGTAAATAACAAAGAGGTCATTTATTCTTTCTTCAGCTTTTCCTAGGAAGCTCTGCTGTGCACAGTTGATTAATCTTGACAGTCAGTAAGGAAATTATACAGGATGGGAGCTTCAGTCAGAGGCATAAAGAAACACATTAAGGGCAGTGCATTACATGGCAGGGTGTTGTTCTCAGACTAACAGTGGCTTACTTCATGAATGTACTTTCCAGTGTAGCCCAGTGTGACCTCAGATTGAATGATTTTCCCTGCTAATGTCCCATGATCTCATCCTCATTCCCTCCTTCCTGGACTTCAGTGATGCTTAAATTCTTACAGTACTGCCAGTGTAGCCCGTGGCCGCATTGTAAAGTAATTTATTACTTTGTGTGAATAGCAAGCTATGAAGTGAAACATTCAAATAAAAATTCATTTACAGCCTAAACCTCTAGTTTATGTTGCAGGTCTTCAGAGTCCAATCATTGGAACTGAACCCCACACCGCTGCAGTAAGAGTGGGAGAGTCTGTCAGCTTCAGGTGTAAGGTGTACAGTGGAGCTGAGCCCGTCAGACTGGAGTGGAAAGCAGCCAACAACCAGCCCATGGCAGGTAAAAAAAAATACATCTGAGAGAAAAAAAAAAAAAAAGCAAATATTTCTGATATTTTGCTTTTATTCTACAAATTAAAAATACAGTCCACACATATCCTCCTGAGGCCCTGCAATGCATTTTTGTCCTCTGTAGTGGACAAGAGTTTCACAGCTTTACTTTAAAATAAATAATTACAAAATGTTCACTGAAAAGGACATTATATTTAAAAAAATGTATCTGAAAAAACTGTTGAATCATGCTGTTTCCAAGGTTATTATCGTTAAAAAAAACTAACAAAATGCCGAAAACTAGAACTGAAAAAATATTTTCGTTAACTGAAATAAATAAAAACTGTAATTAAAAGAAAAAAACTGTATTGTGTGTTTACAAAACTAACTAAAACGGATAAAAATTATGGATAAAATTCCCTTCGTTTTCGTCTTTGTCAATGTCGGATTGATACAAAAGCGATTTATTTCACTCTAGCAATTTTATCTGCTGTCACCATATGACACTTGACGGTCCGTCACTTCTCGTCACTTGTAGTTTCCAGTCGTCTTCTGGTCCCCACTCTACCTGGAAACATGGAGACTAAAGTTGGGAGAAAGTAGCAGAATCCTGTCTGGGATTTATTTGAATACGATGGAGAAGAAGAGAAAAGATATGACAAAACTACAATTAATACTAAAACTTAACTAAAACTAAGCATTTAGAAAAAAATGAAAACTAATAAAAACTAGCAAACCTGCTCTAAAAACGAATTAAAACTAACTGAATTAGAGAAAAAAAAAGTCAAAACTAAATAAAACTAAACTATAATGAAAAATCCTAAACTATAAGAACCTTGGCTGTTTCCAATTAAGGCAATTATTTAATGTAAAATGGCGAAAATGTTTACTTACTGGGTCTTAGGAGGATATAGGATATGCAGTTCATTCTGCTAATGCCTCCATTCCATCTATGTTGTATATATATATTCAAATCCATATTTATATATATTTTTTTCTATATTTATAACTATTGCACTACATACCAAACCATATTTGCACTCTCCTTTTTAAAACACTTTTCTTTTATTCAAACTTATATGACTGTTTGTTTTATGTGTATGTGTATGTGTATGTTTTATGCTGCTGTTAACACTGTGAATTTCCCCATTGTGGGATCAATAAAGGAATATCTTATCTTATATCTTATCTTATCTTAATGTGATCGAAACCATCATCCCTAGATTCACATTTGCATTTATATATAACTCAGTGTTACAGAGGTTTATCTTTGAAAGTTCATAGGATATGAAACACCTTTTCACAGGGATCCTTTTATTCAGCTTGTTCTCAGACTTGCAGCAAACTCTAAAACACACAGTTTTCAGCCAAACTTTCCATAAGCCAACCAAACTGGACTCACATCTTGAACACTGAACTGTGCTTCAACTCATATTCATGCCACCATTTTCACACAACTCTAAAGAAATCTGACATAGAAGCAAGACTACTTCCTCCCTGAGCTACGTCCATCATCAGCATCATTAGAATCCTTCTTTAATACTTTGCTCAATATAACATTCGATTTACCCCTTGCTCTGGGATACATTTTATACATTATCATAGCCTTTTCTAAATGTTTTTCTTCTAATTAATGGGCTTGTCTTTAAACATTGCAGAGTTTCCTGTAAAACAACACTAAAACTCTTCTGCATCTACTTAAATTTCACATATCCTGCAGCAAACAGATGTTCCATAATGTTTCATGTGCTTCTTTTCTGTACAGATAACATCAAAGTTAGCCCAGATGGTTCTGTTATTACCATAACTAATGTTCGCCCCAACAACCATGGTGCCTATCGCTGTGTAGCCAGCAACCCATTCGGCATCACTCAAACCATGGTGTCTTTGATTGTCAGAGGTAAGTTCCATGTATGAAGGGATCAGTGTAGTTGGATTCAGATGGGCATATCACATTTTAATCTTGCATACTATCAAATGTCCAAGAGAAGAGTTCCCTCTAGTGGTTGATGAGGTGGAGGGTCTTACCTGTGTTATATGTATGTGCCTTCAGAGACCATTGTGGCCACTGTCACCCCTGCTGGGCCAGTGCGGGTCCGGGTGGGTGAACCGATCAACCTGGAATGCCAAGCATCAGGAGACTCCCGCCTTTCAGTGTCATGGCACAGACTAGACAGTAACCGTAAGACGATGCTGAGCAGCCCCGTGCCCATGGAGTCCAATGCAGTCATGCAGGTACCCGCTGTATCAGTTTACCAGCACAGGATAACATTTGATAACACGATCAAAATCAGTGGAGCAACTGTGTATCCAACTGCCTCCATCCAAATTAAACATCTGAAACTCTATATTCTGATGATGTGTCTTTTGTGCAGATTCTTGTGGCACGTCCAGAAGACAGTGGCACTTATGTGTGTGTGGCTCGGAATAACAAAGGCACCACTGAGACGAGGGTGGAGGTATTTGTAGAGGGCGGCCCTCAGTTGCCCACAGTACCCAGAGCCTCTGTTACTGAGCCGCTGATGGTTGCAGTGGAAGGACAGACTACCACGCTGCACTGTGACGCTTACGGTACATCTGCTTAAAATGTTCTTATGGCTGGAATTCATTTAACCCTTTCAATGCATAGTGGTCACTACAGCAGACAGCTATTGTACAGCTGTTCTCTTATCGTATTTTCAAAGATTTTTTTGTTTTAGTTCTATATCAGCCAACACACCTAGCCAGCATGTCTATATGGGCCCCAGAAGGGTTACAACTGGGCTGCATATAAGGGTCCCATGTGGGTTTGTCTGCAGTTTCCATGGTGGCCCCACGTGTGTTTGCCCATATCAAAATCAGAATCAGAATCTCTTTATTGTCATTGTAGCAAGTACAACGAAATCGTGGCAAAGCTCTCAGGTTCAGTGCAAGAATTTACAGACAGACAACAAATATCAATAAAACAACAACAAATATCAGTAAAAGGCACAGTTATTTACATTAAAAAATAAAAAGTATAGCAAATTAAGATAGTTGTAAAACAGAATTTAAGTAGTGCAAATAACTTGAGAAGTAGCGCAAATGACATGAAAGATAAATATTGTGGGATAAATAGTGTGAACAATAAATAATATGATATATTCAGATCTCTGATTCTGATATGGGCAAACACATGTGGGGCCACCATGGAAACTGCGGACAAACCCAAATGGGACCCGTATATGCAGCCCACATGTAACCCTTCTGGGGCCCACATGGACATGGACATGCTGGCTGGGACAGTGGAAACTTATGCACCATCCCATACACTGCAATTCATACCATTACTGTAACTTTGCTGTTCTTGATAAACCTGATTTACAGTAACATGTTTGAGTGTAAATCAGGCGGTTGTTATTGTTGTTAGACTGTCATTAACATTTTTTTTTTTTTTGCATATAATCTCCATAGAGTATGTTAAATGTGACAAAACATCAGATTAACAACATTTAAGAAATTATTTCATAGTTTTCACACAGTGTATCAGTAAATACATGTTTCTTTGCTTCAAAAATTAAACACATGGTGTCCAGCTGAGTAGACATTTTTGCAACTCCATGAAAAATAGGTTCATAAAAAACAATATCAATCGCATTATTTTTTTCATGCCTAAAGAGGAATAAAAACACTCAGGAAAGAAAATCTCAATTAAGGTTCTCATAATTCATGCATGAAAGGGTTAAACCAGGGGTGTCAAACTTATTTTAGTTCAGGGGCCACATTTAGCCAAATTTGATCTGAAGTGGCCCGGACCAGTAAAATAATAACATAATAATATACAGACAATGTCAACTCTAAACTTTTCTGCATGTTTTAGAATGAAAAAAGTAAAATTACATTATAAAAATGTTTATATCTACAGACTGTCCTTTAAAACAATGTGAATAACAGAAACAAACTGAAATTTGTTAAGAAAAATAACTTCAGTTTTAACAGTTTTATGCTTCAGTTTATCATTTACACATGTACATTATAACTTACAGATCAAAGTGGATCTACAAATACACAAACCATTTAATAACAGACAGAATATTGGTAAAATTGCACATCTTAAGACATTCAGGTTCATACTTGTTCAGGTTATTCTTTTTTTTATGAGAAATGATAGTTTGTTTTAGTATAAATACAGTAAAATGATAAAGAGAAAATTTTCGAATTGTCATTATTTATAGGTTATTATAATCGTATTTTACTGGTCTGACCCACTTGAGATTGAATTGGTCTGAATGTGGAACCTGAACTAGAATGATAAATATTTTCAGTGTAATTTTTGCATTTCACAAATTCATCCCGCGGGCTGGAATGGATCCTGTGGCGGGCCGGATTTGGCCCCCGGGCCGCATGTTTGACACCCCTGATTTAAACCTTTTCTGTTTTTCTTTTTTTTAAATTTTAACTTTGCATTTTTCAGTTATGTTGAAACACAAAAATAAAGGCTCAGATGTGCGTAACAGCTATTGATTGATTAACTAGCCAGTCCTTACTTAAAGAAAGAGGAGCAGAGGCAGAGGACAGTCACTGGCATACAGATATAATCCTTAGTCCAATCTAACTTCCTCCAAGTATCCGAGGAATAAAATCCAAGCACTTGAAAAAGTCTTCACAGAACATGTCCTCAAAAACCTGTGCTTTCCCATCTGTATTAATGACAACATATCATTGACCCACAATTTAAACTGTCTTTCCAGTGTTTATGTTGCAGAGGTGCACCAACAGAACTCCTAAACAAAAGTCCAAACCCCCTTAACGTGTACATTTTAACATAGAAATAGATATTAAAAAAAAACAGTGCAGGCTGACAGTTTTATTTTCCTCTTTGCATTTGTAGGTTTCCCACCTCCTACAATTACTTGGTCCAAGCTGCGGTCTCCTCTGCCTTGGAGACACAAGATTGTAAACAACACCCTGGTTCTTCCTGGTGTCGGACGCCAAGACTCTGGAGAATACATCTGCAGTGCCTCCAACAACATGGGCACCACTGATGTCACCATTATGCTAGATGTAGAAAGTAAGTGCTAGTAGAATTGCTGCTAATGTACTTTGTAATAATAAAAAAAAAAAACTTTAAGTAAAAGTTTATAGTAGTGAATAGAAATTCCTTACTAATTTTCCATGTCTCTTTTTTTTCACATTTTCAACATTTTTATTCAACTGTTAACTTGTTAAATTTTATTTTTCTTAGAACTCTTTTTTTTTAAAAATTAGAACAGTGACAATATAAAACAGTCATATACAGTATTTATTTATATAAGCCAGAGGTGTCAAACTCATTTTAGTTCAGGGGCCATATTCAGCTAAATTTGATCTGAAGTGGGCCGAACCACAAAAATAATAACATAATAACCTATAAATAATGACAACTCCAAATTTTTGTCTTTGTTTTAGTGTAAAAAAACAAACAAACATGAAATTATGAAAAGACTTACTTTTATAAACTATCCAAAAAACAAAAAAGAAAAACTGAAATTTAAATTAAAAAACGTAAGAAAATTTTGTGGAATTTTAACAGTATTATTCCTCAACTTCTCATTTCTCCATGTGTATTATGGATCAGATCTACAAAGACACTAAAGACTGAGGAACAGGAAGAAATGTTGTTAAAATTGTGCTGAATTTTCTTTAGACATTTCAGGTTGTTTATATTTGTTCAGATTATTCACATTTTATTGTTACAAGATAGTTTGTAAATGGAAATATTTTCATAATTTAATGTTATTTTTTGCACTAAAACAAAGAAAAATAATTCAAGTTGTTAATTCTAGATTTTTTTTGGCTTAATTCAAGATTTTTTTACTTAATTGAAGATTTTTTTTTGCTTATTTCAAGATTTTTTTTTTTTTTACTTAATTCAAGATTTTTTTGGCTTAATTCAAGATTTTTTGCTAAATTTGAGATTTTTTTTTTCCTTAATTGAAGATGTTTTTTCCTTAATTGAAGATTTTTTTTTGGCTTAATTTAAGATTTTTTTACTTAATTGAAGATTTTGGTTTTTTTGGCTTAATTGAAGATTTTTTTTTTTTTGCTTAATTCAAGATTTTTTGCTAAATTTGAGATTTTTTTTGTCTTAATTGAAGATTTTTTTGGCTTAATTCTAGATTTTTTCCTTAATTCAACCTAAATTTTTTATTTTTGCTTAATTCAATTCAAGACTGCGGAATTTTTGCACTTGGCAAGAACAGCCCAGGGGCCGAACTGGACCGTTTGGTGGGCCGGATTTGGCCCCCGGGCTGCATGTTTGACACCCCTGATATAACCCTTTTTTGGCTTCTATCCTCTCCTGCACAATGGTGTTACTTGCATGAAAATTGTTTTAAAATTTTTCTCCTGCTGTTTGTGATGTGCAAATAAATTATAAATAAATAAATATATGTGATGTCAGAACAAGAACACCACACCTGCGCTCATGTACATGAACACACACATACACACTTAAAAAAAGGGGGGACATCTGCCTACTTACTTAATATTAAAGTAATCTATAAAGGGCTGCCAATTGAATAAAATAACTTCACATTACCCATATCTCTTTTGCACAAACATAAGTGTTTTTATCTGACTTTTCTTGTCCTATCTCTAGCTCCTCCTTATGCCACCTCCGTACCTGATGATGTGGCGGTGCGGGTTGGGGAGGTGATCAGGTTGCAGTGCTTGGCTCATGGTACTCCTCCCCTGACCTACACTTGGACGAAGGTGGGTGGAAACCTGCCACCGAGGGCTCAGATTAGCGGAGGAGATCTCCAAATCAACCTGGCTACAGCTGAGGATGCTGGGAGCTACAAATGTGTGGCCAACAACAAAGTGGGCAACAGTGAAGTAGTCGCCAGAGTCACAGTCAGATGTAAGTTATAACCGCTGAGTATGGTTGATATACAGGGGTTGGACAAAATAATGGAAACACCTTAAAAAATCAACAAAATATAATTTAATATGGTGTAGGTCCGCCTTTTGCGGCAATTACAGCCTCAATTCTCCGAGGTATTGATTCATACAACTTGTGAATTGTTTCCAAAGGAATTTTAAGCCATTCTTCAGTTAGAATACCCTCCAACTCTTTTAGAGACGATGGCGGTGGAAATCGACATCTTACTTGAATCTCTAAAACTGACCATAAATGCTCAATAATGTTGAGGTCTGGGGACTGTGCCGGCCATACGAGATGCTCAACTTCATTAGAATGTTCCTCATGCCATTCTTGAACAATTCTAGCTGTATGGATTGGGGCATTATCATCTTGAGGTGAAGGTGTTTCCATTATTTTGTCCAACCCCTGTAAGTGTAAAACGCATTGAAAACGGTGATGCTGCTAGAGTTACGATGGTACATGCACAGCCCTATATATGAACGGTGTAACTGATATTTGCATTCCACAACAAGGCCTTGAACAGCTCATGTTTATTCTTGTGTGTAGCTCCCTTGGCAGTGCGTGTATCACCTCAGGTGGAGGTGAAGGCTCAGGGCAGCGCTGTGGAGTTCACCTGTTCTGCTGCAGGTGGTGTCGAAACTAAAATTGAGTGGCTGAAGGAGGGAGGTGCCCTTCCTCCAAACCATCATGTCAAGGACGGAGTGCTCAGGTGAATCATACGCACCATATATTAGTACAGATGATGATAAAAAAAAACATTTGGAAAAGAGTCCTAAATGTGTTAAAATGCATGATATTAAGCCAGTTTTACACAGATGACACATTTTAATATTAATTTCATAATAACACATGCATTTGTAATATTAAACAGCCTACATGCAACATTTCTCCACATTGTATAATAAGTCATTACATATTCCAGTTGTTATTGCATATAATATAGGATACATTTGCGCTTTTAGCAGCTTTTGCAGATACATTTTACATAATCTTAAGCTTTTTTAATGTTTTTGGTAGGAATTCTATTTATTTTATTTTATTTATTTTTTATTTATAGTGAACGAGTGATGTATTAATGTTGGCTGTTTTTTGTCGTGTTTCTGTCACCTGCCTAGGGACTGCAGATGAAAAGTAGTTATTTTTACTATTTGTTAGTTATTTTACTTATTTTTCTGGCATATTTACATAGGTGTATTTTTCATACAGCAATGTTCATAAATGTGCATGGTCCCTATTAAATAAACCAATAAAATATAGAAATTTTAAAAGTCAACCATGTTAGAAATGAAAGAATGAATGAATTTTTTTTTTTTGACTTTGACATAAAGTTCCTGAGTTTGGTGGTATTGTAAGACGAGTATGATAAAACTCAGATTTTATAACTGATTTTAAGTGGTTATCACGACTAAGATCAGGGTTAGCTGCATTCTAGCTCTAATACACGGGATAATAATTACAATGACAAGAACATATTTAACATTTTGATGAGTTATTATGATGTGTAGTGTTTGACATCATGTACTTGTAAATGAAAACTGCTTGTTTTCATTCATTCATCTATCTATCTATCTATCTATCTATCTATCTATCTATCTATCTATCTATCTATCTATCTATCTATCTATCTATCTATCTATCTATCTATCTATCTATCTATCTATCTATCTATCTATCTATCTTTATTTAGGTCGGACAGTGCACATTAATGAACACTTTTATACATTCCATTTCAGTATGAACATGTAAATACAGGGTGGGGAAGCAAAATGTACATTGAACATTTAGTTGTTTTTTCTCAGCAGGCACTACGTCAATTGTTTTGAACCCAAACATATATTGATGTCATAATCATACCTAACACTATTATCCATACCTTTTCAGAAACTTTTGCCCATATGAGTAATCAGGAAAGCAAACGTCAAAGAGTGTGTGATTTGCTGAATGCACTCATCACACCAAAGGAGATTTCAAAAATAGTTGGAGTGTCCATAAAGAATGTTTATAATGTAAAGAAGAGAATGACTATGAGCAAAACTATTACGAGAAAGTCTGGAAGATACTATTAAAGAAGAATGGGAGAAGTTGTCACCCGAATATTTGAGGAACACTTGCGCAAGTTTCAGGAAGTGTGTGAAGGCAGTTATTGAGAAAGAAGGAGGATACATAGAATAAAAACATTTTCTATGATGTAAATTTTCTTGTGGCAAATAAATTCTCATGACTTTCAATAAACTAATTGGTCATACACTGTCTTTCAATCCCTGCCTCAAAATATTGTAAATTTTGCTTCCCCACCCTGTATGCTGGAGTTAGCGTCAGTGCTAATTTTCATCTGCAGTTCCCACTTAATAAATAAATAACAGTGATCCATGCAATACAAAGCAATACAGTGGAAGTATAAGTTCATGTGTATTTTTTTTTTCTTTTTAAGGATTGAGAACCTTGAGCAGAGTAATGAAGGCGTCTACATCTGCAGAGCCAGCAGTGTGTATGGTCAGGCCCAGGACACTGCCAGGCTAACCATCCAAGGTCTGTACACACAAATATACTGTATATATACCACTTCAGCAAAACCAGTTTAATGTTATTCAGCTCTTTGTTTTTGCCTTGTGTTTACAACAGCCCTGCCAAAGGTGATGATTAACGTGCGTACCTCAGTACAGACTGTTATGATTGGGAACTCTGTGGAGTTTGAATGCCAGGCTGTTGGCGATCCCGAGCCCACGGTGAAGTGGAGTAAAGTCGGTGGGACTCTGCCCGCTCACATCATGGTGAAGGGTGGAATGCTGAAGATTGATCAGGTGACAGAGGCTGATGCCGGACAGTACCGCTGCACGGCCACCAACGACGTAGGCTCAGTCCAGTCCCAGGTGGTCTTAAACGTTCAGTGTGAGTGCACAGAGGGGAGTAAACTTTTATTTTTGTCACATATGCAGATGTTTACCTTTGTACAAATGATAGCGGCAGCACAGCCATCATCACTTTTATCTACCTTTGTTTTACAGCTCTTCCTCAAATTGCTGCACTGCCTGAAACTAAAGAGGTGACAGTCGGATCTGATGCAGTCCTGCCTTGTGTAGCATCAGGATACCCTGTTCCTGAGATTAAGTGGTCCAAGGTAACTACACTTAACCCTCTAACGGCAAACGTGTCATATTTGATACATGAGTTTTGAAGCCCGCTGCGTGATCAGGGTGATATTTTATTTCATGAAAAACCTGATGTATACAATTAGATACATGCAATACACAGATAATCCACCAGGGGGGAGGAATTCGTTCACCAGAGGCCTTTCCAGTGACACTGTCATTAACCCTTTCATGCATGAATTTTGAGGACCTTACTCGGGATTTTTTTCCTGAGTGTTTTTATTCCTTTTTAGGCACGAAAAAACAATGCCATTTATTTATTTATTTTTGTATTTTGTTATGAACTGGTTTTTCATGGAGTTACAAAAACGTCCACTCAGCTGGACACCATGCATTTAATTTTTGAAGCAAAGAAATATGTATTTAAAACCCGTAATCAGAAAGTCATATACTGTGTGAAAACTATTCATTCATTCATTTTTTATTTCGAGCATTTACAGAATACATGCAAATTCAAAATTCCAAAATCATTCATCTACACTCCAAAAGGAGTTGGAAGAAGAAAAACTATGAAACAAAAACATTTTTCCATGCAGCTAATATGATTTTTTTCTCACATTTTAACATACTCTAATACTAGTTATTACTAACTTCATGGAGATAGTTTGCAAAAAAATAATTTTTTTTTTTTTGATTAAGAAAACTGTTAATTACAGTCTAATAACAATTAGCAATTGATTCAAAATGTATTTCTTCAGATCAGGTTTATCAAGAACAGCAAGGTTACAGAAATGGTATGAATTGTAGTGGATGGGATGATGCATAAGTGTCTGTGATATAATGATAATAATAATAATAAACCGCATTTATAAAGCACTTTTCATTCAGCAGAATCTCAAAGTGCTACAGAGAGAAGATATGGAACTAAAACAACCAAACCCATGAATATATAAGAGAACAGCTGTAGAATAACTGTCCACTGGAGTGACCACTATGCATGAAAGGGTTAATGAGGAAGGAGGTAGAACTTTGCCAATTTTGAAAAGGAATTATCAATTTGTTAGACATGTTTGTGTTATATTATGTTTTTGTTTGTTCAAAAATAATAATATTTGAGCATTGAGACCCGATGTATCAAATATGATACAAAATTGAAACTCATACATGGAAATTGATATTTGAAAAAAAAAAAATTGGGGTTGTTCAGAAGGACCAATAAAGGCTCCAGTTTTAAAGAACTGGAATTTTCTGTCAATGATTTAATGGTTCGAGTTTTACAGGGTTAAAGCACCTGCATTTGTCAAAAGCTTTTCTGTTTATGACTGTTTGTTAGCGTGTCGTGCTAACCTGTCTTGAAGAGCATAAACAGTTTATGAAATCTGTTTTTATTTATAAGATCCCTTGAATATTTGGTTAATCCTTTGGTGTTTATTCTTCATGTAGCTGGACGGAGAGCTTCCACCAAAGTGTTTCCAGGAATCCCACGTGCTGACAGTTCCTCGTGTCACCCATGACGATTCTGGGACATATGTGTGCACCGCCTCCAACAAACAGGGCAAAGTGGAAGCTTTTACTTCACTTGAAGTTCATGGTTAGTTGCTGGTGGATGAAGGAACATTATTAAATGAATGAGTATGAACTATAAAACTGTATAACCATGACATTATGTGCTTTTTCAGAGAGAGTGATGCCATATTTTGCCCAGGAACCCTTGTCTTACCTCACCCTACCCACCATCAAAAACGCCTACAAATCTTTCAGCATCAAGATCAACTTCAGACCTGATAATGTCGATGGTAAGGAGCCACAGCTTTGAGTGACAGTCTACTGAATCATTGTGTTTTCTTAATGAAAGGTGGTATTGTTTTTTGGTTGTAAAATGCTGCGTTCTGCATTTGTTACTGTTATTTGACTGTTTTTTTCTAAATCTCCTGTCCCCTTCATTTCTCCCTCACCTCTTCCCCTCACCCTCGTGGTCGGTAGGTCTCATATTGTACGCTGGTGAGTCTCAGTGTTTGAGAAACACAAGAACTCAAGACTGATGTTGGCAGTTCTGCTTTTTGGCTGCATCAGACTTTCCCATAATGCATCCAGCACAGAGCTGATTTAAGGGCTGTGAAAGATGTGCGAGATGGTGCATGGCCTACTGTATATTTTTATACAGATTTTTCAGTCATGACCAGAAAAAAATGCTCAAGAAAAAGGATAATAACTATATAATTGGTCTCTACAAGAAGTACATGTCAGAGCTGCTGTTTCACATCTTATGCTTGAACTTTATAAATATAATGTGACACACAATTTTATGTAAACATTTATTTTTAAATCATCTGTGCAGTTCTGAATGTTGTGAAAACTAATATGCCAGCTAACCTTAATTAACCCATAAAGACCCAGTGCTACTTTTGTGGCAGTTCCCAAATTTTCTTTTTGTCTCAAGTGATTTATCACCATTTATTCTAATATAATGATCAGCGTTTTGCATTCTTAAGTGAAAATCAGGTATTTTCCTATATTTAATTCACTGATCATGATTGATGTCCATAAAAGCTCAGATTAAAGTTGAGGGTTATTATATCAGAAATAGAGAAAATGGAGGAAAAAGTGACTTTTGCAGTAAAATGCATCAATAACTGAACATAAACCCAGTGTGTCCAGCCACTGTTATTGATCAAACTCCATAGGTTTTACTGGTGAATCACTGTTGTAGAAGATGACAGTAATTCCATGTTCCTACTGAGCCTCTGATGACCATGAAAAGATGACAAACTGCATTTTACACCAAATATTTACATGTATTGATAGGATTAATGGATTCACAGTTATTAAACAGTTTATATCTGTAGATGGTTTGTGTCACTGGTGACTGTTTGGGTCCCTATGGGTTAAGAAATGAAATCCTCATGAGGTAACAAGTAAAGAAAACATATGCTAACTACAAAATCTCTCTAACCATTTTTGGCTTTTTTATGTGTGACATAAATAATCACAGCGTATTACCTGTGAGTTTGCTCTTAACAATTTTCAGAACTGCCAGATGATAATATAGAAATAATTATAAAAAGGCATGTTTACATGAGTCTGTGTGGCTCATACAAGCATGTGTCCCTGGCATGTGGGCACAGATTTACAAAAACCAGACAGGTACTATGGATGTGAGTGGCTGCAGCTGACATCTCAGTGATGTCCAGATCATCAGGTTATAACCTGGCTTTGGTTGGCTTTAAACTTGCCTCACCATAGCATGCTGCTTTACTATTAAGCTTCTGAAGAGTTTACATTGTGTGTTAATCACCTGATTGTAAAACATGTCCATCCTAACACGTCTCATATATGAAGATCATGATTATTTTAAGAACTTGACATGAATTGCAAATGCTCCAAGTATTGCTCGTTTATATTAAACTATTAGAAGGCATTTATAACAGTAGGGTGTTCATTTCTAAGTCTCTCCTGGTGCTCACTCACCTGTTTGGATGCTGCAGGTATGATCCTGTACAACGGCCAGAGGAGGACCACAGGAGCGGACTTTATCTCCCTAGGACTCGTGGGCAGTCGACTGGAGTTCAGGTCAGTTTACTCTCACTGACAGTTGTTTAACAGTGTTTAACTCCACCATATAACCACATAATTCAAATGACACACAGCTATATTTTTGTACACTTATTATTTATATTATAAAAGCCAAGTGGCCTCTGTGTACAGGCATGCATTTGTGTGTGTGTCTGGGGATTCACATAAAATCCGTAAAGAGCTGACTGCTGGATTTTGGCATAATGATGTATTTTTCGTCAAGGAAGACAGTAGTGAAAACGGCAAGTTGATAGGAGAAATATTTTGGGTGATATTAGTAATTTTGGAATTCAATAGCCTTACAATCACGTTGCTGTGGCCAGAACGCTTTGGCGGTGACTGCTGGACAAATGTGGCACAGCATGCACAAATACACAACAGCATAAAAACTGCCACATCTAGAACCCGTGGATAGTTATGTATATTTCTTTAATTATCATATTGATAATATATTGTCTAGTACATATTGTACAAATTGCTGTTCTAATTTTGTGTCTTAATAGAGTGTTTTAATATGTATATTTGCTATCTGTATATATTCAGAGCTATATATATATATTTGTATATTTAGAGCTTTATATGTATATATATATATATTTTTTTTTTTCTTTTTCTGTTGTTTTGATCGTTTCTTTCCTGCTACTTTTAATTATACTTGAGTCTGACTGACCTCAATGACCATAATGAGATTTCTTGATTATGGTGATAAACAAATACATAAATGTTGTCTTGCTTCAGGTTTGACGTAGGCTCTGGCATGGCCACCATACGTGACCCCAACCCTCTCAAACTGGGAGAGTTCCACACAGTTGAGCTGTATCGTAACCACACACTGGGCTATATCATCGTAGACGGAGGGGAGCCCATCAACGGCAGCTCACAGGTACATTTGAACCTGACTTTTCCTATCACTCACCTAATTTATTTATGATGATTAATACATTTCATAATAGGTGCTGGAAAGTAGATACCTCTTAAAAGTACAATTTCAGATACTCGTTCTTTGTTTTTCTATTTTATTACATTTAAACTCTTCCTCAAGTACTTTTATTTGACAGTTTTCCTTTCCTAACTTTTCAGATCAAAATTTTATGCAATGCCAAAATAGAGCAGGCCTTTAAAAATACAACACAGTGTTAAACATAAAAAAATCATTGTGTAGTGAGCTCATGCTTCAGATGTCCTTCTCCCTTCGATGCTTCTCGTATGGTTTCACTTCAATGAATGTTCGAATAATCCAATATCTCACCAAAGAAGAAGTTAGTAAACTGAAAACAGATTGGTGTATTAGAAGTTTTTATTCTCTGCTCTTCCAGCGTCTCATTTGTCTAGTTTGCTTGTATATAAAACTTTCAGTATTAATAGTTAAATGATGACACACACAGCCTCAGCCAAAAAAAACAAAAGACCCACACTCTAATATTTCATCGGACACATTTGCTGTGACTGTTTCAATATGCTTATGCAGTGTCACAATATGTTGTATTTCTGTCATTTTTTGAACCTAAACCTGATCAACTGAATCAACCCCATATCATAACACTGCCCCCACAGGCTTTTACTGTCCATACTAGGCATGATGGGTAATGATGCACCCATCGCTCTGGAACAGGATCAGTCTGGACTCATCAGACCACATGATTTTTTCCATTGAAATAGTCCAATTTTCATACTCTCTACAAGTGAATGATTTATCACCATTTTTTTTTTTTTAGAATATTATCCTCTGTATTTTGCATTTTTGGTGTAAATCATGTATTTTCCTACATTTAATCCACAGATCAGGAGTGTCAAACTCATTTTAGTTCAGGGGCCACATTCAGCCCAATTTGACCGCAAGTGGGCCGGACCAGTAAAATAATAATGGTGAAAAAAGTAAAATTATATTATGATCAGGTTTACATCTATAAAGTTACCTTAAAAATCTGAATAACATGAACAACTTGTATTGTCTTAAGAAAAACAAGTGCAATTTTAACAATATTATGCCTCGGTTTATCAGTTTATCATTTACACATATGCATTACAGTTTGCATAACAAACGCACAAAACATTTAGTAACAGGCAGAATATTGGTAAAATACTTTTTACTTTTCTTAAGACATTTCCGTTTGTTCATATTTGTTCAGGTTATTCACATTTTTTATAAAAGTATAGTTTGGTTATGTAAACATTTTCATGTAATTTTGCTTTTTTACACTAAAAAAACAAAGAGAAAATTTGAGGTTGTCATTATTGATAGGTTATTATGATAATATTTTACTGTTCTGACCCACTTGAAATCTAATTGGACTGTGTCTGTATGTGGAACCTGAATTAAAATGATTTTGACACCATTGATTGTTAATAACAAAAGTGTAATTTTTGCATTTCACAAATTCATCCTGTGGGCCGGATTGGACCCTTTGGCAGGCCGGATTTGACCCCCAGGCCACATGTTTGACACCTGTGATGTAGATGTTCATGAAAACGTAGAGTAAATTCTAAGTTGATGATATCAAAACAGAGAAAAAAGAAGAAAAACTTACCTTTTCAGCAAAGATATTGCCTACTGAATGTAAAAACAGTGTCTCCATCCACTGTCATTGATCCAACTCCATAGGTTTTCCTGGTGAATCAATGCTGTAGAAGATGACAGTGTTTCCACATTCACTACGAAGCCTTTGAGCATCATATCTGACGACCATGAAAAGATGACAAACTGTATTTTACACCAATTATTTACATGAATTGATAGGATTAGTGGATCAACAGGTATTAAACAGTTTATATCTGTAGATGGTTTGTGTCACCGGTGACTGTTTGGGTCTCTATGGGTTAAGAAATGAGAATCTACTCACTGCATTAGGCAAGACAAGACAAGGTAGGTTTATTTATATATACAAAAGACAATTCAAACTGCTTTACATAAAACATTAAAAGCATTACAGCAGGGTGCAGGAGAAGCAATAAAAAGTATAGGTATTAAAAAAAAACCAAAAAAAAACAACAGATAAACAGATAAAAACTTTAAGCTTAAAAGAAACGGTGCAGATCTGAACTTCATTAGTTCGGGTCAGAGGATTTGTTGCAGCTGGAACACATGAATCACTGTGGTAATTATCCAATGGAAGGCTTTTACTAATTTGCTTACTTAAATCCAGGTGGTGTATCTATAACATATTAGTCCAAAGGAACCAAACCAAACTAGCACTTGGAAGTATTTTGACTACATCTTCCCGCCAGAACTTTTTTTTCATGCATGTCTTTCAACATATAATAAAATATGTTTCCACTGGTGTACTTGTACTTCTTTATACTTCTTCCATCATCGTGTCTAATACTCGTGTCGTCTCCATTAGGGCAAGTTCCAGGGTCTGGATCTGAATGAAGAGCTACATGTGGGTGGTTACCCCAACTACACAGTCCTCGCCAAAACTGCTGGCATCAAGACTGGTTTTGTTGGTAAGACTTCACTCCATTTCTGCCTTCACAGAAACACACATCTGCTTCATGTGGAAGAATAACTGCATGTTGAATACTGGTTCTGTGCAGGCTGCATCCGTCAGCTCATCATCCAGGGTGAGGAAGTCATCTTCAAAGATCTTGACCGCAGCTCTACCGGAGTCACAAACTGTCCCACCTGCAAAGATCACCCATGTCAGGTCAGTGATGGATGGATGGATGGATGGATTCATGGATGGACGGATGGATGGATGGATGGATGGATTCATGGATGGACGGACGGATGGATGGATGGATGCATGAATAGATGGATGGATGCATGGATGGATAGATGCATGAATAGATGGATGGATGCATGGATGGACGGACGGACAGACGGATGGATGGATGGATGGATGCATGAATAGATGGATGATGCATGGATGAATGGATGGATGGCTGGATGAATGGATGGATGGATGCATGGATGGATGGATGAATGGATAGATGCATGAATAGATGGATGGATGCATGGATGGACGGACGGACAGATGGATGGATGAATAGATGCATGGATGAATAGATGGATGGATGGACAGATGGTTGGATGGACGGACGGACGAACAGATGGATGGATGGACGGACGGATGGATGGATAGATGCATGAATAGATGGATGGATGGATGGATGGATGGATGAATGGATAGATGCATGAATAGATGCATGAATAGATGGATGGATGGATGGATGGATGGATGGATGGATGGATAGATAGATAGATAGATAGATAGATAGATAGATAGATAGATAGATAGATAGATAGATAGATAGATAGATAGATAGATAGATGGATGGATGGATGGATGGATGGATGGATGGATGGATGGATGGATGGATGGATGGATGGATGGATGGATGGCTGGATGAATGGATGGATGGATGCATGGATGGATGGATGAATGGATAGATGCATGAATAGATGGATGGATGCATGGATGGACGGACGGACAGATGGATGGATGAATAGATGCATGGATGAATAGATGGATGGATGGACAGATGGTTGGATGGACGGACGGACGAACAGATGGATGGATGGACGGACGGATGGATGGATAGATGCATGAATAGATGGATGGATGGATGGATGGATGGATGAATGGATAGATGCATGAATAGATGCATGAATGGATGGATGGATGGATGGATGGATGGATGGATGGATAGATAGATAGATAGATAGATAGATAGATAGATAGATAGATAGATAGATAGATAGATAGATAGATAGATAGATAGATAGATAGATAGATAGATAGATAGATAGATAGATAGATGGATGGATGGATGGATGGATGGATGGATGGATGGATGGATGGATGGATGGATGGATGGATGGATGGATAAACAGACTTTATTAATCCTAAACTGGGAGACTGTAGTGCAGCAGCCTGACAAACAGTAAAAAATACAATATAAGAATAAACTAAAATACAAGAGCAAACACACTATACATAATACATTAAAAGTACAAAGAAAGAACTGGGAGAAATCTGAACAAACAGGATCAAACTTTAAGGTGCAACAATAAACTGTAATGTGCAGAGTAAAATGTATTTTTTTCAATAAGATGGCGGTGCATACATGTCAATACAGTGCGTAGTGGAAATATGTTCATGACCAGGTTTAACTGTCAGGCAGAGGTCAGTTTATTATACAGTGACATGTCATGTAACAGGATGATCCCCTGTATCTGTACCTGTTCGACAGCTGTAATAGTGTGTGCGGAATGTACTCTGCTGTGGAGTGGAGAGGACGCTCATCACTGTCCACGATACAAACCTGACAACGCTGTTTTTGTGTTTGATTCCTGAACAACCCTTTACTCTCTGTATTTTTCAGAATGGAGGCAGGTGTGAGGATTCTGACGCCAGCTTGTATAAATGCAGCTGCCCCAAAGGATTCACCGGGAGTAACTGCCAGCACCACTCATCCCTCCACTGTCACTCAGGTACATGAGCATGAAAATCACTCTGCAAACAGATCAGGAAAATGCAATGGAAGGTCACTGACAGGTGAAAGTGCATGCATTTAGCAGCTCTGTGTGAAATTTCATACACTATGCACCATTAACAATAAGCAATAATAAACTTCTGCAGAGGCCTGTGGACCAGATGCCACTTGTATCAACCGCCCGAACGGCCTGGGCTACGACTGCCGCTGCCATCTGGGCAAGTTTGGAAACAAGTGCATGGAAGGTAAAAAAAGAACTCATTCCTATCCTGTTGTTAAAGAAAAATGTAATATTACCTTAGCTGTTTAGCTTAGAATAGAATACAATACAATACAATACAACAGACACTTTTTCCCATCTATCTATTTTTTTTATTTATCTATGTATTTAGTGTTTCTATTACAACTACTATTATTGCTTATTATTATTCATTGCTTTTTACTCTTTATGTTATTGAAAGAAATGATGTTTACAGATCTATAACCATCATTTCTACTTTTATGTCATTTCTATTCATCCCTCTACTTCGTGGAAGGTATGCAAATGACATTCTTTTATTTTGTTTAAAATACAGTTAGGTCAAAGTGAGGTCATTCTATAAGCCTTTCGGGTTTCTGACCTCACCTGCGCATTTTCGTACCCTTTTCTCTACCAAGAGAGATATGTACATGTATTTGTCTTATTTTATATTTGTATGTGCAAATAAATAAATAAAAATAGAATAGAATAGAATAGAATAGAATAGAATAGAATAGAATAGAATAGAATAGAATAGAATAGAATAGAATAGATCTTTATTGTCATTATCACAGGAACAATGAAAATCAGTTTAGCAGCTCAGTTCAATTTAGCTTTGAAACACTTAGTGCAAAAGGAATTGTATAAGAAAAAAAATAAAAAAAATATCACACAGAGTATTAAAGAAAAAGGACTGTGCAAAGGCTTCAGAATAAAATATTACTACACATGTGCTACTAAAGTACTACTAGAACTTCTTATTCGTCCTCCATTATGTTTCTTGTTAATTAGGACACATTGTTTTCTTTCAATAGGAGAGTTGGTGACCACTCCACTGTTCGATGGGGAGGAGTCATACATCGCCTATCCCCCTCTGACCAACATCCACGACGATCTGCGCGTCGAGCTTGAGTTTAAGCCACAGGAGAGGGACGGCGTCATGTTCTTCTGTGGAGGGAAGAAAATGAAGGTGGAGGACTTTGTAGCTATCTCCATGGTGGACGGACATGTGGAGTTCAGATATGAGCTTGGCACAGGTGACCTATCAACACCTAGTATTTGTAGTTTCATGTTTATATCGATTTTACTTCTGTTTGTTATTTTATTTGTTTTTATGAGCATTTATGGAAAGCTTCATTTACAACCACTTTTATTTTAACTTGTTTATTAGCTGGATAAAGTCTCTTACATAAGTAAATTCTGTGTTTTCAGGCCAGGCGATCCTCATGAGTCCTGAGCCTGTATCTCTTGGCCAGTGGCACAGAGTAGTAGCCGAGCGTAACAAGAGGGCCGGTCACCTGAGGGTCGACCAAGGACCCGTGGAGAGGAAGACATCTCCAGGGAAAGCCCAGGGCCTCAATATCCACACTCCCATGTACCTCGGAGGAGTCCCCAACATGGACATTTTACCTAAACCAGCCAATGTCAGCGAAATGTTTGAAGGATGCATAGGAGAGGTGAGGTCTGACTTTGGTAAATACAAGGAAATGAAAGAGAAATGACCAAATGCTTCTCCCATGTGGACTTGAAAAATCTTCTGTTTTCACTTCTTAGGTGTTAATCAACAACAAGAAGGTCGATCTCTCCTACAGCTTCACAGAAAGCAGAGCTATCAGCAAATGTGTGGACAACAGTCCATGTGACCGCCGGCCCTGCCTGAACGGTGGTCACTGCATGTCCAATGCAGAATACGAGTACCAGTGTCTGTGCAAGGATGGATTTGAAGGTTAGTGCAAATGATGGGAATTCTTTGTGAAGACGTTATTTTTAGGAAAGTCATTCTCCTTTTCTCTCCTCCTTGGTTTCTTATCATTGCCCCATTCTCCCCAATATACTACGCTGATTTCAGAAACACTTTATTGGTTTTTAACGTATAGTTTACGCATAAAGATTCATATTATAATAATAACTAGAAGCACTCGGAGAGCGCAGACCTCCGCCAAGGCAGACCAGCGCCCCGGATTTGGATGAAAATTTCAGGAAATGTTGATACTGGCACAAGGAACAAATGATTAAATTTTGGTGGTGATTGGGGCCCACTGATCTGCCTTGGCAGAGGTCTGCGTTGTCTTTTCTAGAAAAGCACTCGGAGAGCGCAGACCTCTGCCAAGGCAGATCAGTGGGCCCCCGTGCCCACCCCCCCACCCGAGATTACCACCAAAATTGAATCATTTGTTCCTTGTGCCAGTATCAACATTTCCTGAAATTTTCATCCAAATCCATCCATAACTTTTTGAGTTGTCTTTCACACAGACAGACAAACAGACAAACGCCAACAAAAACATAACCTCCTTGGCTGAGGTAATAATGGGTTAGATTTCTGAGCGCTTTTCAAGGCACCTAAAGTGCTTTACATTATTGATCCATTATTCATTCACTCACTCTGGTGGTGGTAAGCTATGTTTGTTGCTGCCAATTCGCACCTACAGCCCCTCCGACCACCACCCAACATTCATACACCAGTGTAAGTCTTGCTCAAGGACTCAACAGACTGACTAGGACAGAGTAAGATTTGAACCACCAACCCTTCGATTATAGGATGACCCGCTCTTCCTCCTGAGCCATAGCTGCCCCCATTTTTTTTACTGATTTATTATTATTATTATGCACAAAAAGTAGTGCTACAGTGTTGGATTTAGTAGTTTCAAATGCAGATCCCACTATTATATAATAATTTCATGTGACTTTTTTTATACTGTGATTCAGATTAGTTTAAAAATTGCCATATATATACGTGCTTACAGTATTGCAGTACAGTTGCAGAAAAAATTATTAGACCATCAAAAATCATCAAAAACAATGCAGTCAAGTACTAACTCCTGTGTGCATCATGTGACTAAAACAGACAGAAAAGAAAACATGGAATGCCTAAAAGCAGTTTTCGTCAGTACAATGCCATAGATATAGATGTAAGAACTGAAGTGATTTTAGTTATTATCAAGAAAACATGGAAAATGGATAGATATCAGTGCTGAAATTAAACTCTTATGAGCTATTTTTGTTGTTATTATTATATTTGTCCAAACAAATGTAGTTGTAGTCAGTTGTACCAGGCATTAAAATGAACAAGAAATTGAAGAAAACAAGGGGTGATCTAATAATTTTGTGAAGTCAAATCAACTTTATAAAGCACTTTAAAAACAACACAGTTGGCCAAAGTGCTGTAAACAGATATAAAAACAAATAAAACATAAAGAATTAATAAAAACAATAATTAGTCAAGAGGAGTTTCTTAGACAAGCACAGATTAGTTGCAGAAAAAAGGATAGAAAACAAACACAAATGAGTCCAAACATATATACCTGTAGTTGTACCAGGCATTAAAATGAACAAGAAATTAAAGAAAACAAGGGTGGTCTAATAATTTTTTCCGTGACTGTATATACAGCTTGGCCAAAAAAAAAAGTCCCCACCTGGATTTAACAACACTAATGTAAACACTTTTCATTAAACACTGAAAGTCATGCATGAAAAATTCTGCTTAAGTAAAAGCACCGGCAGCAAGATGTAATTAAAACCCTTTCAAGTGCTAGTTTGGTTCCTCTGACTAATATGCTATTAGATGCACCATTAGTAGAAGCCTTCTGTTACAGAATTACTGTAGTGATTAATGTGTTTCAGTCGCAACCAATTCTTTAACCATAACTGATGCAGCGAGTAGATTCTCATTTCTTAAACAACCATCGATTTGCTCCAGATCATAAAGATTAGACAATGCGAGGATTCGTTGGACTCACTAGACTTGTGAAAGAGTGTTTTAGGGAGTGTGAGCCATCATTTTCACACACAGTCTAAAGCTCAACTCCTTTGGGAATCTTTGGAAATCTTTGGGACGTGCCGGAGAATACTTTACGCAGCGGTCTGACTCTCCCATCATCTGTACAATATCTTGGTCTAAAATCAATCAAATTAATATGACATTTATTGTGACATTGCGTGGCATAAACAATGCTACAAATGTGTCCCGTAATCAAAGCTTTAAGTGTGTGAAGAAACAATTTGTGTGGGGGACTTTTTGAAGCCGAGCTGTGTGTTACAATACACTGTTGTTTCCCCCATACTACGATTTATCAGATTCTTGCTAATACACAGCATCAGTGTAAACACATGCAGCCATTAAGAAGAAGAAGCAAAAATTGCATAAAAAAAAGAATAAATAAAAAGAAAATAGAAATAAATAAATGAAAAAAAGAAGAATCTGTATTTGTCAGTATATTTTACATGCAACACATGCTGGAATCCACCCTCTGCATTTATCCCCCCCACTAGCTGTAACATGCCACACACTCCACTGCAGATTAGGAGCTGTGGGCTGCACATGGGGGGAGATTAAGTGCCTTGCTCAAGGGCACAACAGACAGTAATTTCTCTGGCACTACAGGGAATTGAACCAAGCCGATTTTCCACTTACGAAAGCAAAATGAGTGTCTCTAGCTCATTTGTGTTTGTTTTCTATCCTTTTTTCTGTAACTAATCTGTGCTTGTCTAAGAAACTCCTCTTGACTAATTATTGTTTTTAATTAATTCTTTATGTTTTATTTGTTTTTATATCTGTGTGCAGCACTTTGGCCAACTGTGTTGTTTTTAAAGTGCTTTATAAAGTTGATTTGACTTAACTAACACTGAGAAACATCTGCAGTGTTCAAGTTCTTTTTGAAACATACAGTCGAGGAAAAAAATTATTAGACCACCTTTGTTTTTTTTCAATTTCTTGTTCATTTTAATGCCTGGTACAACTGAAGGTACATATGTTTGGACAAATATAATGATAACAACAAAAAATAGCTTATAAGAGTTTAATTTCAGAGCTGATATCTAGCCATTTTCCATGTTTTCTTGATAATAACTAAAATTACTTCAGTTCTTACATCAGCAGCTATTGCGTTGTACTGACAAAAACAGTGCTTTTATTCATTCCATGTTTTCTTTTCTGTCTGTTTTAGTCACATGATACACACAGGAGTTAGTACTTGATCGCATAACCATTGTTTTTGATGACTTCTGATGGTCTAATAATTTTTTCCACAACTGTATGTCAAAAAACAGTATTATTATGCCCATATCCCATTAACGTTCCCTGCTTCTTGACCTTTCACTCCTAACTGTGCACCCCTGCAGGTGAGCGCTGCGAGGTGGTAAAAGACGTGTGCCAAAGCGACCGTCAGTGCCAGAATGGCGGCAGCTGCGTCAACGGGCAGTGTGTGTGCGCTCCAGGTCACACAGGTCTGACATGTGAAGAGAGTAAGTACGGACTGGCAGCGCAACAGCACTCATTATACTATAAGACTTGGAATGCTTGAAATGACACACTTTCAGTTTGCAGCATTTCATCAGTTAAACAAGTGGTGCCAGGCACAATAAACCCCGCCCCTCGTACATATTGTAGCTTATTTTGGCATCGATCCAGCTGATGTCATCATGTCTACGCGTGTGCTGATGTCAGCATATCAATTGCCTCTATAAATGTGCCATGTTTGAAGTAAATTGAAACAAAATTGATGTTTTTATAGACACGTGAAATTTTGCCCATTATTAGTAAATGGAAGAAAAAAGATTTTAAAAATTCATAAAAATTTTTAGCTTTGACCTACTTTTCCAAAAATGTAACCACATCTATTTTGGGTCACTGGCAATATATAAACCCAATTGGGTATGAATTCAACCAATAGTTTTGCTGCTACAAATGTGACTTTTCACCCATTATAAGTAAATGGGAAAAAAAAAGATTTAAAAAAGTCATTAAAATTTTTAACTTTGAACTACTTTTCCCAAAATGTAATCAGATCTGTTCTGGGTTACGGGCAATCTATAAACCCAATGTGGTATGAATTCAACCAATAGTTTTGTTGCTACAGACATGTGAAATTTTGCCCATTCTAAATAAATGGGGGAAAAAAAAGATTTTAAAAATTCACAAAAAATTTGAATTTTGACCTACTGTTCCCAAAATGTGATCAGATATGTTCTGGGTTACGGGCAATCTATAAACCCAATTTGGAATGAATTCAACCAATAGTTTTGCTGCTACAGACATGTGAAATTGTGCCCATTATAAATAAATGGAAAACATTTTTTTTTTTTAAATTCATAAAAAATTTGAACTTTGACCTACTGTTCCCAAAATGTAACTACATCTATTGTGGGTCACTGGGAAATCATAAACCCAATTTGGTATGAATTCAACCAATAGTTTTGCTGCTACAGACAGGTGAAATTGTGCCCATTATAAGTAAATGGGGAAAAAACAGATTTAAAAGTCATAAAAAATTTAGCTTTGACCTAGTTTTCCCAAAATGTAACTACATCTATTTTGAGTCACTGGCAGTCTATAAACCCAATTTGGCATGAATTAAACCAATAGTTTTACTGCTACAGACATGTGAATTTTTGCTCATTGTAAGTAAATGGGGAAAAAAGATTTTTAAAAAAGTCATAAAAAATTTCAACTTTGACCTACTTTTCCCAAAATGTAATCAGATCTGTTATGGGTCACTGGCAATCTATAAGCCCAATTTGGTGTGAATTCAACCAATAGTTTTGCTGCTAGAGTGTTACCAAACAAAGAACCAAACTAACAAACAAACCAAACCAACAACAGTATCCCTTGCCTCGTCTTCAGGGGACGGGGTAAAAATCCTTTCTGAAAATACACTGAACAAAAATATAAACGCACCACTTTTGTTTTTGCTCCCATTTGTCATGAGCTGAACTCAAAGATCTAAAACTTTTTCTGTGTACACACAAGGTTTATTTCTCTCAAATATTGTTCACAAATCTGTCTAAATTTGTGTTAGTGAACACTTCTTTGCTGAGATAATCCATCCACCTCATAGGTGTGGCATATCAAGATGCTGATTAGACAGCATGATTTTTGCACAGGTGTGCCTTAGGCTGGCCACAATAAATTCAACCAACAAATTGTCCAGCAAAGGACAATGGAGAAGTGCTCACTAACACAGATTTAGACAAATTTATGAACAATATTTGAGAGAAATAGGCCTTTTGTGTACATAGAAAAAGTTTTAGATCTTTGAGTTCAGCTCATGAAAAATGGGAGCAAAAACAAAAGTGGTGCGTTTATATTTTTGTTCAGTGTAATTCTTAAAATCATCTCCCTTAATGGACGTCTAACTACTGCGTACAGGCTAAGATATTCACCATCAAAGCACAGGGACTGGACGTACAGTTTAGAAACAACTCCATATGGCTCACATTCTCCACATTCTGAAGCACGTCTAACATCAGACAGTTTACCCCCAGCGTTGCAGTGCATGCTGGGAGGGTTTTACCCTTACGTGATTAAGTGTGTCTTACCCCTGCACTCTCCTGGCTATATCCTGCACACACAGGCCAGGTCTCCAGCTTCCCCGAGGCTCTCTGGAATGTGGAAGGTAGCGGTGCAAATGGTACAGTATCTCAGTATTCAGTCTGCCTGACACGACCGTGACTAACAGGGGCCCATCTGAGCTTGAGGGGCCCCACGTCTCTTCTGCGCTCAGTCCAAACTGTCTATTGCCTAACACATGTGCGCACATAAACACCAACAAAACATGCATCTGTTCTCAACTCAGGCTCCTGCCCCCACACAGCGTTGGGAGAGAGGAATTCTGCATTTATGGTAGTGGGATACTTTACCGCAGCTCGGACGTGAACTGAATTATGCTGCCCGATTGGACCCGCGCCAACATTTTTTTTTTGTACACCTAAAATACTACAAATGCAGAATTCTTCTTGTTTTTTTCTTTTTCCTATGATCATGTCAGTTTCTGTAAGATGCCTACTCACAAAATAAAATGCTGTTTTTGTTTATTTCAAAGCAGACTCTTTCTAAAAAAAAAAAAAAAAAAAAAAAAGAAAAAGACAACCAAAAATGTTTGTGTCTCTGTCTAAAAACTATGTCAGAACTTTAAATCTGCTCCGTGTTCAAACATTTGCGCCGTTACTAACAACTTAAAATCTCTATTTAAACATAATATGATTGTTTTGGGTGAGTTGAGACATGTTTGAAGGATATTGTCTACATCAGTAAATGGAGTATTTGTGCATGGAGCCACAGCTTTGGTGAGTTAAAAAAAAATAAAATAAAATAAATAAATGAAAAAAGTCAGATGTTGAAGCGTGTGATGGAAATAACAAATCTGCATCATGGAGACTTGATTTTGCAGCTCTGTATTTTTTTGTTGTTGTTGTGTTTGTTCTTGCATATGACATATGATATGATAAATAATGCACAAAGAAATACACACATCTGCAAAGTGTTTTCAGTGACAAATTCATGTTTATGAGTCCAAATATTCTGCTTTATCAGGTTCTCTTCCGTGCTTTTGCCACTGGAGGGCACCATAACAATGAGGATGAAATTTCACAGCAACCTTTCAATTCTTATAATATTTTCATTTGTTTGTCGCTGCATTTTCTATAGATTCACCATATCAATACGCCGCTTATTTCAACGATGACGGTTACATCCCTCTTCCAAAATCCATCTTCCCAAGAAGGTAACTACAGTTGACTTTCTCCATTATTCTGACTTGATATTATTTGATTTTGAATAAAAAAAAAATCTCTTATTTTTATCCGTTTTAGTGCTCACGATTCTCCAGAAACCATTGAACTTGAGATCAACACCAGCTCCTCTGACGGTCTGATCCTGTGGCAGGGTGTGGTAAGTGCTGGTCCTGGGTCAGCAGTCGGACAGTAGGACTTGTTCTTAGTCCTATCAGCACCGAACCGAGGTTTAATCTAACCCTAAACCTGATAATCACATCTTTTACCTGCAACCCCTTTACTGCTCTCTTTAACCTTGCTAGTGCACTGAACGGCTGTTATCACCACCTACCTGATTTATACACTTCCTGTCAAAAGAACTGGCACTGGGTGCTTCATATATCCTGTAATATCCTCGTAACTGTCAGTTTTGCACTCACATGCCAGCAGTAATACATCACTATATTTAATGCTGCTTCTCCTGTCATTCCATCTAAGTGTTTCTCTTCATCATTACACCGTCTAATTCACTTGCTGTGTCACTGAAACATTGTTTGAGCATGTGGGCTGTGAGTCCAGCTCTGTCTGACACCACTAAATAAATGCATGTTGCTTGTCTCACTCACCATCCATTTTCCTCAGGAGACCATTGGCGCACGCAATTTGCGAAAGGTGCATGCTAGTAAAAAGGTATCCACTCAAACACATGACACACTGTTTTTTTTTTTTGTTTTGTTTGTTTGTTTTAGCATGAGTTAAATGTGTGTTTCCATACAAACATGTACGCCAGAACGGTGGACAATTATTCTAACACACATCTGGATGTAAAAAGAGACTTGGCAAGAAGGCTTCATGGAAGATGTTATGTCATACTTACAGGGTGGGGAAGCAAAATTTACAATATTTTGAGGCAGGGATTGAAAGACAGTGTATGACCAATTAGTTTATTGAAAGTCATGAGAATTTATTTGCCACAAGAAAATTGACATAATAGAAAATGTTTTTATTCTATGTGTCCTCCTTTCTCAGTAACTGCCTTCACACGCTTCCTGAAACTTGCGCAAGTGTTCCTCAAATATTGGGGTGACAACTTCTCCCATTCTTCTTTAATAGTATCTTCCAGACTTTCTCGTAATAGTTTTGCTCATAGTCATTCTCTTCTTTACATTATAAACAGTCTTTATGGACACTCCAACTATTTTTGAAATCTCCTTCGGTGTGACGAGTGCATTCAGCAAATCACACACTCTTTGACGTTTGCTTTCCTGATTACTCATATGGGCAAAAGTTTCTGAAAAGGTATGGATAATAGTGTTAGGTATGATTATGACATCAATATATGTTTGGTTTCAAAACAATTGACGTAGTGCCTGCTGAGAAAAAACAACTAAATGTTCATTGTAAATTTTGTTTCCCCACCCTGTATATATGTATGGAGGAAAAATGAGTTTCTTAGAGTGTAACAGTGGAAAATGATTGCAATTCTGCTTCCTAGTTGTTCTATATAGTAACAAATGATCTTCATCTATTTACTAAACATTGACAGGAACTGGGAGAACACGGCAAAGGCAAAGACTTCATTAGCCTCAGTCTACAGAATGGACACCTCGTTTTCAGGTAATTGAATGCATCATTGTGTAAACCTTTAAATATCTGAAGGACAGTTTTAGCTTTTGTGCTATTGCTGATGTTCTGTGATGCTTTTTGTTATGTAGCTACCAGCTGGGCAGTGGGGAGTCACACATCATGTCCCAGAGGTCCATTAATGATGGGAAATGGCATAAGATCACAGCAGTCAGGTGAGCTCAGTTTCCATTAAGAGTACCTGTCCAACATGAACGGTCTGCTTCCTTTGGCTCATGTTAGATAGATGGTCCTAGTGGCCTTGATTATTTTAATTTTAATTTTTATTTCTATTTCTATTTTTTATTTTATTTATTTTTTCCTACATACGTGTGTGCAAATATCTATACTGATATGTACATTACAAACAGAAAGTTAATTATATTTCTTTTTTTATATATGTATAATTTTTTTGTCATTTTTGCCATTTGTAATAAAACTATGTCTGGTCATTAAAAAAATGTGTTTCAATTCACACACAAAAAAGTAAAAAGCGCTATGCAAGAATCCCAACTGAAAAAAATAGTCCAGAATTTTTAAAAATATCCTTAACTTTTTGTTTGTAGTGTAAGTAAAAGCATTGGCCTCTTTTTTTGGTTTGTTTGTTGAAAAACCAATAAAAGTTTAAGTAAAAATAAATAAATAAAAGTACCTGTCCAATTTATGATTGTTAAAATTAATTAAAATTGAAAAACAATTAAACTAGTAATGATAAAGTCAATTTGCTAAGTAAAAAAAACATTAAAACTATAATAAATGTACAATGCAAACATAAAATGAAGAGCATTCCATGTAAAATCAGCTTAGTTTTTCGTCTTCCTCCAGCGTTAGTGTTTATGTTCAAGAATAAAATTGCTTTGGGACTTAAACTATTGTACGGTTGTCCCTGGCTTTTCTAAGGGCTCAGATGCAGACTGTGTTCCAGCCTTTATAAACACCTGGGCAGACCTCCCATATCATTTTGGACCATTATAATTACCACAACACCATATAACTGGAACTGCACACAAACTGGAGAACTTAGACCACATTATAAATAATCAACTAGCTCTAAAACACTTAACATTAATAGTTTTTCTAATGATATCCCCTGGAGCTCAACTGCAACTGGTGGATAATTTTATTAGCAATGCTCTCCACATTGATTTTACATGAATTTGGTCTAAGTGGTGTCCAGGATGCCCTGGGTGCTGCACTTCAGAATTATAATGGATGAGGAAACCCTGAATGGTTTTGTAATTTGATGTTATGCGTTCTTTGACTGTACCTTTTGTCAGCTTCTGCAAAACAATACTCATCCTAACAGTGAAAACATTGTTATAAGTCAGTAATACCTCAGAATAAAAATTACAACTGAAACATCAAGTGCGCTACTATGTACATAAACCAAAGTGAAATTTGAAAAAAGTTAAAAATGCAAGTGTGTTTCAACTTACAACTCTTTTAAGGTGCAATAGAAATTAAACATATTGTATTAATTTCCTATCAGTAGAGAATTCTTATCTTAGTTTTGCTTTTTTTGTATTTTAATGGCTGACCTGTTCTTTTTTACGGAATGTATACATTAGCTGATCTGTCAAGTCATGTAAAATTGGGGAAGGACCATATAAGTTTGGTTTCTTTCTACTCCTTTTCAGACATAAAGTATTATTAACCCTTTATAATTTACTCATAAAAATACTCTGAAATGCAAAATTTCAACCTTAGCGTGTTATTGGAGAACATAACAAGACAAGTCTTTATTACTTCTGTGAAATTTTTCAAGATTTTTTATTGTCATGTAGAAAATCATGGTCAGTGAAGTTACCATATTTGGTTCCTTGCCCATAAGTGGTGAAAAAAAAAAAAAAATCCAAGAAGTATATATAAAAACTAGAAGCACTCGGAGAGCGCAGACCTCCGCCAAGGCTGATCAGTGCCCCCCCCCCCCCCCCCCCCCCCGATCACCACCAAAATTTAATCATTTCTTCCTTATCCCATTTCCAACAAACCCTGAAAATTTCATCCAAATCTGTCCATAACTTTTTGAGTTATGTTGCACACTAACGGACAGACAAACAAACAGACAGACAAACAAACAAACAAACCCTGGCAAAAACATAACCTCCTTGGCGGAGGTAAATATGAAGAAAAACGTATGTAATGTGAAAGGAACATATATTTTAGAACATTAGAACAACATTTTTAGAAACTTAGACCAACATAAGAGCTGATCCAGACCCCTGTCCACATCCACATTCTCCCTTTGAACATCATTCATTACATTAGTACCATTACTTCATGGTACCTAACAAAGCAGGTCCACTCACTGTTCATGCAGAGGTGGACTTTACAGACCCTGTAGACCACATTGGACCTGAGATTACTGACTCACTGTCCTCACTGTAACTGTACTGTCTTGTAATGTGTGTGGAAATGACCAAAAATAGTCATTTGCCTAATACAAGGGTTAAAGAGCCGCAGTTAAATTGTTCCGCATTTGTGTGACATTTGTTTTCTTTTTTGGTTGATTTATTTCCGTATATTGGAGTGTCCTTTTAAATCTGGAATTTCTTTTGCCTCCTTATGTTTGAAATAAAATCTATCTATATCATTAATAAAGTCTTGAGTTATTTGAGTTATCTTGAGGGGGGAAAAAAAAGTGTTGAGTTGTACTGATGTGCTGTTTTCTCCTGCAGAACTGGGAAAGATGGATACATCCAGATTGATGGAGAACCTACGCTTCATGGACAATCAAAAGGCAAAAGCCTGATGGTCAACACCAAAGGCAGTATATACTTAGGTCAGTTTTTAACAAGGTCATTACTGTAGGACCTGCAAAAGGACATTTGTCAAAACTATCCTGTAACTGAATAAGTCAAGTTTTTTTAATATGGATATTAGTGTTATGACATGGACAGAGTTTATTTTAATTTTTTATATGGATATTAGTGTTATGACATTGACAGAGTTTATTTTAGGTTTTTTTTATATGGATATTAGTGTTATGACATGGACAGAGTTTATTTTAGTTTTTTCAATATGGATATTAGTGTTATGACATGGACAGAGTTTATTTTAGTTTTTTTTATATGGATATTAGTGTTATGACATGGACAGAGTTTATTTTAGTTTTTTTTATATGGATATTAGTGTTATGACATGGACAGAGTTTATTTTAGTTTTTTATATGGGTATTGTTATGAATTGGACATAGTTTATTTTTGATCAGTATATTACTGCTGAGAAATGGACAGTTTATTTTTGTGCATTATTGTTATGAAACGGATAGTTTACTTTTTTTTTTTTGGAAATGTGCATTATTGTTATGAAAAGGATAGAGTTTATTTTTGTTTTTGATATGTGCACTATGACTGCCACAAAAAGGACAGAGTTTACTTGAATGTGAAATGCTGCTGCAAAATGAACAATCTGTCCTTGATATGTATAGCAGTTTTGTGTTTTGTGCATAGTCAGAATGTAGTCTGATATGTGTAGGATTTTTGAGTTACTTATGGGGTCTGACATAGGAATTTAGGGTAGGTAGAAGGCAAGGTTATTATCGTTAATGAAAACTAACAAAATGACGAAAACTAGAATTGAAAAAACATTTTCGTTAACTGAAATAAATAAAAACTATAATTAAAAGAAAAAAACGATAACTAACCGAAACTGTATTGTGTGCTTACAAAACTAACTAAAGCATATAAAAATTATGGATAAAATTCCCTTTGTTTTCGTCTTTGTCAACGTCGGATTGATACGAAAGCGATTTATTTCGCTCTAGCAGTTTTAGCTAGTGACACCATACGACCATACGACACTTCACGGTCCGTCACTTGTCATTTATAGTTGTCTTCTCATCCCCACTCTACCTGGAAACATGGAGACTAAAGTTAGGAGAAAGCAGCAGAGTCCTGTATGAGATTTATTTGAATACGACAGCGAAGAAGATAAAAGATACGACAAATCTAAAATTAATACTAAAACTAAGCATTTAGAAAAAAATAGAAACTAATCAAAACTAGCAAATCTGCTCTAAAAACTAATTAAAACTAACTGAATTTGAGAAAAAAAATTAAAAACTGAATAAAACTAAACTATATGGAAAAATCCCAAACTATTATAACCCTTGGTAGAAGGATGGGGTAAGGGGGCGGAGATTATAAATTAAACTTCATCCCACTCCTTTTGAATCTTGGACTTTCTTTTATATAATCCTTTTGTTGTTTGGTTTTAATGCAAATTCGAAATAAATAAACAAGTAGATTCTGGGACAAATTTCCTGAAGTAATTGTATCCATAGTCAGTTACAATAAAATTACTGCGTGTCATCTGTGGCAGGCGGAGCTCCAAACATGTTGACGATGACAGGAGGGAAGTTTTCCAACGGGATGACAGGCTGCGTGAGGAACCTGACACTGATGAACGCCCGGCCAGGACAGCAGCCCGCCCAGGCCATCGACCTGCAAGCCCACGCAGCCTCCGGCATCAACGTGCAGCCGTGCTCTTCATAATAGAATCTGCAGCACACACACGCACACACGTACACAAACACCTGCACACACACACACACAGAGACTATGGAGTGATGTCATACAACACACAACACACTCACACAGAGCGTCTGACACAAACTTGGTGCTTTGCTGCTACCAAAAAAAAAAAAGAAAAAGAAAAAAAAGAAAAACAACACAACAGGATATGTTTCTCTGTGTGCAGTAAAAACCAAAAAAGAGAGAGAAAATTGAAACAATATTAACTAGTCTTCTCTTCCTCAGTGTTGTATTCTCAATGAAGGACTATTAACACAGGAGAACCAGTTCAGTTTACATACTTCCAGCAGTAGTTTTAGCCATGAGAAGAGTAAGAGTAAAGCATATTAGGCCTTCTACGATGGGTCAGATCCTATGGAGTTGGAGATGTTTTTACAGCACTGAATTTTTATTTATATACATATAAATATATATATTATATTTGTGGGGGAAAACATGCAAACTAACCATAACTGCTCTTCAACTTTCCTAGAGTTTATTCTGGGTTCTAATACTGTGTGTCCAGGGCTTTTTTATAGGCCTAACTGTATTAATACTTGAAGACGTTTAGGCCTTCTTTCTTCACTTCTGTAGAGGAACCTTTTTTTTTTTTTTTTTTTTTTTTTTTTTTGCACGAGCATGCTTACATACTGTTGGGGGAAGAGCGCACACGGTCACGGTCACACGCACGCTTCAGTACACAACTCAGGTCGTCAAGTAAGTACAAAATAGATAACGACAACTGTTACAAGTACTGCGTCTTTTTCTTTGCTCATTCACAGACTGTTGTGTCTTCTTTGTCTGTATTTGTTTTTTTTTCCTAAAAGAAGAAAGAAACCTTGGTGCTAACTTAAGACATGAAGATACAACAAATATTTCAATATTTCATCCATGTTCGTCACCTCGTGGTGTTCTTTTAAAGGTTGTCGAGGGCTTCACTAGTCGTTTGGTTGCGTAAATTAGGTATGCATCCCTGTAAAATAAGATACAATAGGTTATATTTGTTGACATGCATGGCGTTTGAGGTTCATATTCTAATAATACGATGTGTGTTTTTTTGTTTTTTTTTTGTTGTTGTTGCCTCCACAACCTTATTTGATTGAGTAGATCTCAAATACTGAGTTTCTAAGAAGTGAAAAGGGTTGATTTTTTTTTTTATTGTGTGGTTGTTAAAGATGTTTCATGTGTACAACTATCTGCCAGTCAGGTAGATACCAGTGTGAGGAGAATGTATGAATGTTAAGTAGGCCCTACATGCATTAGTTTTTTGTTGGGTTTTTTTCATGTTTGTCACAGCCCCATTTCTCACAGGTCACTCAGTATGAACTCTGGTGTATATTTGTATGTGTGTGCGCATGTGTGTGTGTGTGTGTGTGTCAAATCATCCATATCCTCAGGAGGATCAACCCAGAACTGCCTCACGATGTTACTTAATTTTCAGGTTTGTAGCTTTAGTGACAAATCGGTAAGCTATAAAACTCTAAAGGCCCTGTGGTTCTGTAGGTTGTTTTCTCTGTAAAAGGAAAAATCCATCTGCAGCTACAAAGCAGTTAGGATACAGTTTGTGTTCGGTCGTGTGGGAACGCAACTGAAGCCTCCAATGCGGGTGCTGTGACCAGTGGCGTCGCTCTGAACAAATAAAAGCATGCTCGCTCGCTGATATCACCACAAAAAAAAAAAAATCCAAATGGCACGATCACTTTGGGGTTCACCGACCTTTTTCTCATTTTTTGTAAGCTTATATTATTTGTTTTAATATTCTAAAAAAAAACAAAAAACTGAGCACTATCCTTTCACTTAGAGTTGCTTCATTTTTATTTATTTTATGTTTTCTTTCTCTTTTTTTCACTTCTTTCGTTTTAAAAGCTCGATTCTGCTGTTTTAGAGCGATCACAGAAGCTTGCTATTTTCTTTCCTCTGGTTATTGTGTATTGCCTCCCACATCCCCTTGTATTCCCCTTATGTTTGAGTTTAAGATACAACCCCTGAAAATGCCCTCCCCCCCTCCTCAACATTGTGCAAATCACAATCATACACACTTTGAGACGTTAATATCTGATACCGGACTGGAACTGCCTGGTCTAATGGTTTGGAAACTGGTCTTATTCACTTGATTTATTAAAAAAAAAAAAAAAGTCTTAGGCTCCAAATGTAATAAATTGATTATTTATCTGGAAGGTGTCATCATGTTTGTGCAAATGTGAACATGTGGAATGAAAAGAGCTGATGTTGCGGTCGAGGTTTGGAACATTAACGTAGAGCCAGATGATGGGCGCCACATTTTCTATCTGGTCTTAAACTGGATTTTCATACATACACTGTACACCGTCTCCCAATGCGTAACTGTAAAGAAAAAAAAAAAAATTAAAAAAATCTGCCACTGCTCTTTGGTTGTTTTCAAGCCATCGCAGAGTACAGCATCAACTGTATATGAAAGGTGCACTTTTATGATGGAAAATTAGATTTTGACATTTTTTTAATATTTTCTTATGTTTCCCTTCTGAATGGCCGAAAAAGTTCAGTAAATGAAAGTGTACCAGATGAAATATTGTCAATTTCAGGGCAACCTGACTGTTCCATTTCCCTGCCCTTGGTGTTTCTTAATTAAAAACAAAATTCATGTGCTATTTGTAATCTCTCTCTGTTTTTTTCCTGCTTTTTGTTTTGGATGTTCCTACAGATGAGGCATTTTTTCCACCACATCACTTCATTGTTATTGTTCATTGTTACTAAACTGTACAAGTAATCCTTAAACCGGCCCCTGACTAGACACTGGGGAAGTTACAGTGTAATTACAAAGCCTACTTAGAAAGTACAGATCCAATGTTCTTTTCTGAAGGTTACACCCAAATCAGGTTTCCCAAATAAATCGGTCGGTCCCATGGAAATGGTAGTCTCATTTTACCCACTATTTACCTGCTAAGTTATCCATTACTGGGTCAAATCTGTGGGTTGAATAAGCATTTTATTAAAGCGGAAGATGGAAAGAGTTGTTTGAATAGCTACATTTGAGATATACTGTTATGAAGTAGTGCGGATGCTCGTCTCAAAGCACGGTTTAGTTATCAGTTATGTAACCGATGACAACAAACAGTTCTTACCCTCAGGGCGGTTTACCTGTACAATTTAATTAGCTCTGTGAGATTTAAACGAGGAAGATGACGACTGATCTTCTGTCAATCAAGATTTTTTCCCACCAAAAGACAAACAGTGGTGGTTTTGATGAAGACATTTTAATGGTTAGATTCAGAATCTCAGTTTTCCACGACTGCTAACCCCATGAATCCTCTCTCTTAAAAAAAAAAAAAAAAAAAAAAAAAAAGCCAAGATCTTCTTAGTTTAGTCTGTGATTTAAAATGAATTTGCAAAGTGCAAGAATTACACTTAAGATATTAACAATCAAGGATGTCGAACTCGTTTAAGCTGAGGTTCCACATACAGAACAATGTGATCTCAACTAAAATAATAGCATAATAACCTATAAATAAGGACTCCAAATTTTCTTAGTTTAATGTGAAAAACATATTTTACATTATGCCTATAAATAATGAACTCCAAATTTTTCTCTTAGTTTTAGTGTAAAAACTTACATATTAACATTTACAAACTATCCTTTAACAATAAAATGTGAAAAACCTGAACTTTTGAAAGTAAAATTTTAACATTATTCTTCTTGTTATTAAATATTTTGTGCCCTTGTAGATCCAATCCATAATATATATGCATGTATAAATGGTAAGTTGAGGTGTAATATTGTTAAAATTGCATTTATTTTACCTCAAGAAATTTCCATTTTTTCAGGTTATTCACATCATTTTGTTTGGATAGTTTGTAAATGTATGTATTTTCATAATTTAAGTTTGATTGCAGTAAAACAAAAAAAAAAAAATTTGGAGTCTTCATTATTTACATGTTATTATGCTACTGTTTTCCTGGTCCGGCCCATTTGAGGTCAATTTGAGCTTAATGTGGCCCCTGAACTAAAATGAGTTTGACACCTCTGATTTAAACCTTTTAAGACTGTGAACAGTTTTTGTGGGGAATTCCAAATTATTTTTTTCCCTCTAAAACCTTTTCTAAGTGATTTATCCAGATTTATTACAATGTTATTTTCTATATTTGGTATTTTTCAAGAAAAATAAGGTATTGTTCAATGTATATTTTGTACATTTTCATAAAAGGTTAGAGTAAATTCAAAATTATTTATATGAACATAGAGAAAACTGAAGAAAAAGAGACTTTTTCAGTAAAATATGTTATTAACTGAACATTAAAACATTACAAAACCAGTTAAATTTGACACACTACGTGGGTTTTACTGGTGAATCAATGTTGCAGACGACTATGGAACCTCTGAACGTCTAAATAAGACATTTGATACCAAAAAGCTTAGAAATGACATTTTACCTGAATTTCTTGAATGTATTGTAAATGTATCTTCTACAACATTGATTCACCAGTAAAAACCCATGGAGTTGGATCAATGACAGTAGATGGAGACACTTGTTTTTATGTTCAGTTAATGATTTATTTTACTGAAATAGCTACTTTTTCCTCAATTTTCTCTGTTTTTGATATAATAACATTCAGCTTTAATTTGAGCTTTTATGGACATTAATCATAATCTGTTAATTGAATTTAGGAAAATAACAGGTTTTCACTTAAGAATGCAAAATGCAGAGGATAATATTAGAATAAATGGTAATAAATCACTGAAGAAAAGTTAAAAATAGAGAAAAAACTCATTTGGGAACTGCCACTAAAGTAGCACTGGGTCTTTATGGGTTAATAGCTTTTGCTGGAAGTGGAATATTTTCCATTTGCTATTAATACTTTTTGTTTTCTTTGAAGTTTTGTTTTATAAGAAAACTTGATACAGGACATGATATACAGTATATCCTTCATTTAAACAGGTACAGTCTTCACTCAACACCTCTTGGAAATGATCCTCTGATCCAGGTCTGTTTCCAGGACAGCAGCATACACAAAACATAACAATAAATGGCAAAAAGACAAAACAACGTACGTACATTACAAATAAGTGAACACAGTATCTGGTTATATACAATAAAAGAAAATTCCAGATTAGTACAGGACAGGTTCAGTGATGATTCCAATACAAATTTATAGGCAATCACATGGACTATGAATATTGTTTTCTCAATCCTTCAAAATAGACTTCAGTTCTTCCAGTGTAACGAGTTCTGACTGTTCATCTTCATTCCACTGTTGTGGAAACTACTTTATTGCCTGGAAATAAAAACAGGATTGGTTCCTGAAGAAGAAATTGATTTAAGTGTCAGTCTTTGGGCAAGGCTTTCACTGAGTGGCTTGGAAGAAAAATTCTGATCAATAATAATATTACCAAAATACTTGAATGTTATGATCAACTGAATTTCCTTCAGCAGTTTGCAACTGTTTGCCATTAGAGAAAATCATTAATGTGGATTTGTCTGATGGATTTAACATCAGTTTGAGCGGAGTTAAATTATAGCAAAAGCAGGCAGCTGAAGAAGAAGAGTTATAGATAACTGTATCTGCTGGAAGGAACATTTAATGAGTCATCACAGAGATTACTGATATATGGTGAATAACGGTAGACTAAGAATAGATCTCTGTGGGACTCCTCTCGAAACTGGAAGAAATGAAGAAAATGATCCAGCAAAACGTATGGCAAAAGCATGGACAGATAAAGTAATATTTTTTAGTCTGTCAATCAAGCTCACATGACATTTAGTACTTTTATAGTGGTAGCATTTGTGCTGTGTTGTTTCCTAAAACAGGATTAATTATTATAACTACATACTGTATTTATCTTTATAATCACACTACATATGCAAACTGCAAAAATCTAAATCTTACCAAGTGTATTTTTCTCATTTCTCATCAAAATATATCATCACACTTAAAATAAGATATAATCACCTAAAGAGTAACCATTCAGTGAGATATAAGAACTGATTTTCACTAATTCCATTGGCAGATTTTTTTATTTATTTTTTTATTTTTTGCTTATGTCAAGATTATTCTTCTAAATTAAGGCAAAAAAAAAAATCTGCCAATGGAACAAATGAAAATTATCTTGGTAAATTTCTTGAAATAAGATTTTCAAGATCTATTGTCTAAAAATAAGTTCTTATATCTCACTGAAAAGTTACTCTTTAGGTGATTATATCTTATTTTAAGTGTGATGAGATATTTTGACTAGAAATGAGAAAAATACACTTGGTAAGATTTGGATTTTTTCCAGTGCAGATGCCCACTCTGCAAAGACCTCTTGTCAACCCCTATTTATTCATTTATTAAATACAGATATAAACAAATTATTTCTAGGGAGATAACGCTGTCTGCTTAATGCAGATCCATGGGATGACTCAGCGGAGGTCCGTACAAGAAAACACTGAACCCAGATCATTTCACTGACCTCCTTTCTTTCACTATGACTGAATTATGCAGAGTTATGTTTAACTGCAGATGTGGCAACCCCTTTGAGATGCAACCATTTAAGAACAAACACATATTGAACAGATTTTGTCTTAAATCATTCTTTTGTATTTTAGAAATTAGACAGTTATGTCTTGTAGCCTGTTATATCTAAAGCCCTGTGGTCAGAAACGCATCACTTTTATGACCCTGTTGGGTTGTGTCATTTTGTCTTGTGGATAAGAACTCTATTCTAATCTAGGTTATTGTACACCTGCCTGTCAGGGACATTTGACAGCAGGGCCCAGGGCACCACGGTTTAGCCCACACCTTACTTATTATCTACAGAAATTTAATATTTAGTTTTAACATGTGAGCTTTCCTCATTGCTGTACTTGCCCACAGCAAAGTGACCTTTTAAATAAAAGGCAGAAAGACAAAGAACAGACAAAAAACAATTAAAACATAATAACTGTACTTTTTTGTGAGTTTTAGATCCAATGTAATTTTTCTTATAAGTCAGACTGAATCTACCCTTTTAATAATCATAGCTGTCAGACTGAAATATATAGTATGTGCTCATGTTGCTCTGTCTTTCACCAGCTTCATATGGATTATCTGTTCTGCAGCGATGAGGATTACAATTAAATGTCATAGCTTCAAGCCACCATGTATGCTTTTCACATGTGTGTATCACATGCTCAGTAAACACAACAGAGGGCTTAGTATATTTGTCAAAACCTTAGCATTGACAACAGGTCATGTGAGTTTTGGAAAGTACAATCAAAGAAATTAAAATGCAAAAATGTGAAATGATGAGTAGTAAATATGACTAAGTAAATATGACTAAAAATTGACGTTATATATTGAAAAATAAATTGGGTTTGTATGAGGATATCTGGAAACCATTTCATGGATTTATTAAAAAAAGAAGATATAGGGGTGCTTATGCGGATGGTTAAATAAATAACTGATTAAAAGCAGCGATGAACCTTGGAATGTGAAGAAACTGTGCCTAGGAGGGTGCAAACAAGGCTGGAATTTTTTTATTTCAATTTTTGTTTTTGTAATCCTTTGATTTTCTGGAGGGGTATCACAGAATGTTATTCGCTAAAGAGATATTTATTTATTTATTTATTTAATTATTTATTAAGCTAAGATCTGTGAACAGAAGACATGTTAGGAGAAAACTGTGTAACTGAGGGGAGGGATGGGGGGGTGTTGAATCAAAAGTTGTTGTGCAATGAAATATTGGAAGATAAAGTCTGTATGGGAAAAGAAAATCAATAAAAATACCACTCAAAAATATATATAAATATATATAAATATAATAAATAAATATGACTAAAATTATATTTGACATTTAATCATAGAGAAACAATACAGACACACACCCATAAGAGCGATGCCGCTGATAAATGTAGTTATTAGCACTTATTTTATGCAGAACATCGGGACATATCCCGTTTAATCTGTAACTGTAATGTTTGGAACTTCTCATTTCTATTGTTTGTATATTTATTCTATATATTAGTTTATATGGTATGGACAGTGCACATTAACCCATAAGGACCCAAGCAGCCACCGAGGACCAAAACCATTTACTGATCTGAACTGTTTAGTACCTGTTCATCCACTAATCCTATCACTACATGTAAATAATTGGTGTAAATGCAGTTTGTCGTCTTTTCACGGTCATCAGATATAACTCATTTGGCCGTTCAGAGGCTCTGTAGTTACCGTGGAAATACCATGATTTTTGACAACATTGATTCCCCAGTAAAACCCATGGAATTTGATAGATGACAGAGGATGGAGACACTTGGTTTATGTTAAATTAGTGATATATTTTGCTAAAAAAAGACACTTTTTCTTCAGTTTTCTCTGTGTCTCATATAATAACCCTCAACTTTATTCGGAGATTTAATGAACATCTACATGATCAGTGAATTAAATAGAGGAAAATACTTAATTTATACTGCAAAAACACAAAACACAGAGGATAATATTGTAATACATGGTGATAAATTACTTAAGAAATGTTAAATATAGAGAAAAAACTATTTTGGAACTGCCACTGAAGTAGCACTGGATCTTTATGAGTTAAAGAAAATCTGTAACAGCATTGTGTAAATATGCCAGATTCTAGCTAACATGCTAATTTGCATCCATAGCCGTTAAGGCAGGTAACAAAAAACATCCCAACGAAAAAAGAACAACACAGTAACAGTTTAAAAGTTAATCCTGATTTGAAATATGGCTCATGATTAAAATAAAATGAATTACTAAAATCTATCTATCTATCTATCTATCTATCTATCTATCTATCTATCTATCTATCTATCTATCTATCTATCTATCTATCTATCTATCTATCTATCTATCTATCTATCTATCCATCCATCCATCCATCCATCCATCCATCCATCCATCCATCCATCCATCCATCCATCCATCCATCCATCATCTATGTAATTTAAAAAAAAAGCTTAAAAAAAAAAAAATAAGGTAATAGTAATTGTCAGCATCAAAACTGCTTAACAATTTAAATGCAGTTGTGTATTTAATTTTATTTTTTGCAAAAAGTTTTGATAAAATTAATGATGAATGTCCCCTTTCTCTGTTGTTATCTGAAGAGTGCAAAAGTGGTGAATACAGGGAAATTCCGGCAATCTTAACTGAAACAGTAAATGCATTGTTCTGACCAAGTTCATTGTCTTCACCAGACTTGAACGATTTCAGTCAAACGGAGAGACATCGGAGGTGATATGAGGAGAAGGAAGGGATTTAGGAAGAAACATGAACTTTCTAAAAGGGCAGTAGGTTAGAAATATAACGCCTTTCACAGCTCTGTTACAGGTGACAGATTACGGAGGAGCTTCAGTGTCCTCTGTTAGGGTTGTCCTATGTGGGCGGAGCCAATAATGATAGACTATTTCAGATATTCAAGCTGATTGGTCGGACGTTGAATGTAAAGATGATAATGAAGTGGAAGGGGATATGACCCTGGAGTCTTTATCATATTATTCCCATTTGGAGAGCTGACACTTGAACTTCATGCAAACCAATTTTGTAAGTAAAATTACACTGAGCGAACAAAAATAACTTGAATTGAACAGCATGTGATTTTTAAGTGAAGTTTTATTTCTTCTAGATAAGTGATAAAGGAATGATGACGATATTTCAGGTACTTTTTATTTATTTATTTATTCTTAATTGTTCTTATTGACACTGCTGCATCGTTAAATTTTTTCTCTAATTTGTTATTTTAGTGCGTTGCAGTTTGGTGTCTACTAATATCGGGTAATACATTTGCTGATTAGATAATTTCTTAAAAAAAAAAAAAAAAAAAAAAAAACTACTAAAAAATAACTATGACTGATCCATGATTTGCTCTTCCTGCAGACTTTCAGGTTTTTACCACTGCTTTGGAAAGTAAGCATCACTGCCTCATTTTGCATCATTTTTACAAGAATTTCTTTTTGTTTTTCCTGTGATACTAAGGATATAACTCTGCCTTTCTGCAGCCTGTAAGACCGCCTGGTTTGATGAAGGAAATGTTTCCGATAACGGAGACTCCGAGCTCTTACAGGACTTGAGGAGGAAACACTCGACCAGGATCTGCTCCAACCCAGTGGACATGGAGGCTCAGACTGTGGCCGGCATCAAGTCACAGCACACAGATAACACCTTCCACACGTAAAGACTTTCCTTTAATTATTTATTAAAGACAATGTCCATATTAACCAGTTTGCAGATCATTCATTAAATAGTATAATAGAATCAAAAATAGAAAAATAGAAGATAGAAAAATTATCTTGGTAAGATTTCTTGAAATAAATTTTTCATGATCTACTGTCTAAAAATAAGTTCTTATATCTCACTCAAAAGTTACTTTTAGGTCACAGGTGTCAAACATGTGACATGGGGGCCAAATCTGGCCCACCAAAGGTTTCACTCCAGCTCAGAGGATGAAAGTGCAAAAATTAACCTGAACAGTCAAGGTTGTCAAAATCATTTTGGTTCAGGTTCCACATACAGACCAATGTGATCTACATGATGTGATGTGAATAACAACACAATAACCCATAAATAATGACAACTACAAATTTTCTTTGTGAAAAATTATGTGGAAAAAAAACAAAAATTTAAATTTCCATTTACAAAACTATTCTTTCACAATAAAATGCTAATAAATACATAAATAAAACAAAGATGAACAACCCAAAATGTGCAATTTTAACACTATTCTGCCTGTTACTAAATGTTTTGTGCATGTATGAATCCACTGTGATCTGTAGTTGTGTTAATAATAAGAGATGTAATATTGTAGAAATTGTTCAAATTTTAGTTCCAAAGTCCAAAATTTTAACAATATTCTGCCTGTTACCAAATTTTTATGTAACATTGTGTGTAATGTACATGTATAAATAATAAGTCGAGGCATAATACTGTTAAAATTGCACTAATTTTTCAAATGAAATTTCTGTTTTTTCCAGTTATTCACATCTTTTTTCTAAAATGTAAATATTTTCATAATTTAATTGGGTTTTTTTTTGTATAAAACAAAAAGAAAAACCTGGATTTGTCATTATTTATAGGTTATTAAGTCATTGTTTTACTGGTCTGGCCCGCTTGAGATCAAATTGGGCTAAATATGGCCCCTGAACCAAAATGAGTTTGACACCCCTGCTTTAGGTGATTATGTCTTATTTTAAGTGTGATGAGATATTTTGACTAGAAATGAGAAAAATATACTTTGTAAGATTTTGATTTTTGCAGTGCAGGTGTCTTATTTCTGTTATCTGTTTTATTTATTTCTTATTTTTTAGGTTTTATTTCTGTTTTATTTAATGTTTTATTTCACTGGGATCATGTTTTCCATTAGTGATGAACTAAAACTAAGTATAACCATAGGATGTGGTTGTTTTTTGTAGATACAGCGCATCAGAAGGCCTTTTATGCCTGAACTCTGAACAGAAACAGAAGCAGTGTGAGGATTATAAGGTCATGTTCACCTGTACTGGACAGTTCTGCTCAGGTATGTTGATCCTTATGAAAATAAGAAAATGATACAACCTGACTTTACTTGACAATCATTGGTTGTGTTTTTTTCCCATCAACAATAACAACATCTTAACCAGTGATAAATCATATGCTGATGTGAATCATGAAGCAGACTTTGCTCCTCGTTTTGCTCCAGAATGCCAGACACGCTGGTTTGATCACGATGACCCAACAGGAAATGGAGACTATGAGGTGCTTACTGACCTCCTCAGCGAATATCCGAGAGAAATCTGCCCTCGACCCATAGCCATCGAAGTCCAGACAGTTACTGGAGAACCTGCATCCAATACCTCTGATGTGTTTTTAACGTAAGACTCATAAAATCAGCCAATAAGTAATAAGACTTATATTGAAAAGGATGAGCTTTATTTTTCTGTCATGTTCTTGTCCTGGTTGTTGCAGTTTTGATGCCACCAGTGGGTTTATCTGTGTAAATGCGGAACAGAGGGGCAGGAGCTGTGAAGACTACAGAGTGAGGTTTACGTGTCCACAAGAGTTCTGTGAAGGTTTGTGAAATAATTTCCTTATCGCTGCAAAGATTTATGAATTAACCCTTTAAACCTTAACTGCCTGGACTCCTTTTTTTCCCTATTTTGACCATAAAAAAATATAGTTAAAAAAATATGACTAAAATGATATTTGACATTTAATCATAGAGAAACAATACAGATATACACCCATAAGAGCGATATTGCTGATAAATGTTGTTATTAGCACTTATTTTATACAGAACATGGGGACACATCACATTTCATCTATAACTGTGATGTATAGGACTTGTCATTGCTATTGTTTGTATATTTATATTAGTTTATGTGGTATGGACAGTGCACATTAACCCATAAGGATCCAAACAGCCACTGAGGACCGAGACACTTGGTATAAGTTAGTGATATATTTTGCTGAAAAAGACACTTTTTCCTCAGTTTTCTCTGTGTCTGATATAATAACCCTCAACTTTATTTTTAGATTTAATGAACATCTACACGATCAGTGAATTAAACAGAGGAAAATACTTAATTTATACTGTAAAAACACAAAATACAGAGGATAATAATATAACACATGATGAAAAATCACTTAAATCACATAAAAAGGTTAGAAAATATGCTGTGAGTGCACTGTAACAAATTTCCTGTAGAATTTACAGTAAATACCAGGCAAAAAAGTTGCCAATAAAGTGCTGTAAAATTGTTTGCTAATTACTGTAAAAATAATTACAGTATATTACCGAATAACTTTTACAGGTTTTTGTTATATATAAATTACAGCAATGTATTGTTGTTAAATATTAGAAACAACCGTTAACTGTATTTTAGTTTTTTTTTTAGTTTTGACTGCTCCAGTTTGACTGTAGCCGTGCTAACAGCGCTAACAGAGCTAACGGAGCCTGGACTATCAGAGACATTTCCGAACGAGGCTAATGCGCGCAGCTAGCGTTAGCTTAACTTAACCAGTTTTTCACTAGCTAACATTTGCAAAAACGGTGCATTCTGAGTCCCACACCCCATATATTCTGTATGAAACACGGCAAAGACACATAAAATAATGTGAAATACAGTCACGCACACAAATAAAGAAACATTATTCTTAAAAAAATGCTGGTTTTGACATGTCTACATTACACACTGAGTTAAAATAAACATCTACACAGTCAAATTATATTGCATGAAGTTACGACTTGAATCCCATTTTAATTTTGTGGGGTAATAATGTCTTACTTACACTTTTTTAAGTAGATGGATGTGGGGTTTGCTTCCCTGTGTCCACTTTCATGTCCTCTTTCGTGCTTTCTAATAATAACAGTGTGTAATTGTCATTTGTATAGTTTACAGTCAGGACCAAGTGAAGACACAAGGATCCTGTAATTTTACAATGTGATACTGGGAACAAATGCTTGAAGTTACCACAAATATTTTTTTTACCATAATGCATTGCAGTTTACAGTTACACATTGCAAATTGTCAGAACAAGAACTGTAATCTTTTAATGTAGAAATTACAGAAATTTGTTACAGTTTGTGTCCATTTGCCCATTTTTCCCAGAGCACTTTTTTTTTTTCCAGATCTTTCAAAATCTAGCAGTCATTTATAATTTACTGCATGTTATAATTCTGCTAAAACAGCTTCTTCTGCAGCTACTAGTCCAGGTGTGAATAAAATTACCATAATGACCCTATAAATCCTGTAAAGCGCAACATCTCAGGTTTCAGAAACCGTTGGAATTTTTCAAATGGCACACAGTGAAAGAGTTACAGCCGCCCAAACTGCATATGCGCAGCGCGTCAGCGATGACACACTAGGTTTTAAAGAGTTAAAATGTATTTGTAGACAAAAATTCTAAAAAGTAGTTCAATTCTAAAATTCTGACAGATGTGAATGTGAGTACTGTGCTATTTCCAACTGGATCTGAACAGGAAGAGTTTGGTAGAGGTCCAGTTTTAGCAGATCTGTCCTGTTTTTCCCTTCAGTGTCAGAGGAGTGTCATACGCAGTGGCTGAACGGTGATACCCCGTCACATGAGGGTGATGTAGAGTCAATACAGCAGCTGTTAAAATCTTTTCCTGGTCAGCTCTGTAAAAATCCAATCCATATCGAGGCCAGGACAACAAGTGGAATATCTGCTAAAGACACCAGAGGCACCTTCCTCTCGTAAGCACATGTTTGGTTAACCCTTTCATGCATGAATTATGAAAACCTTAGTCAAGATTTTTTTCTTGAGTGTTTTTATTCCTCCTTAGACATGAAAAAAACAATGCGATCAAGTTTTTTTTTTCTAGAGTTACAAAATTATCCATGCATTTAATTTTTGAAGTAAAGAAACATGTGTTTAAAGCCCAATATCAGAAAGTGATATGAAAACAGGCATGTAAATGGAATTATTGTGCTTTTCTTCTGACTAAGATTGTTATGATTCTTGATATTTGTATTATTATATGTTTTTTTCAAGTGCATATATGTTAAATTTTATTGCATGTTCAGAATAAATCACTAAATCACTAAATAAAAACATTTCTAATGCTGCTAATCTGATGTCTTCTCATATTTTAACATATTCTAATGCTAGTAAATATGGAGATAGTATGCAAAAAAAAAAAAAAAAACCCTTCTTGTCTAACAAATAACAACTGATTTACACTAAAACATGTTAGTGCAGATCAGGTTTACCAAGAACAGCAAAGTTACAGTAATGGTATGAATGTCAGTGTATGGGATGGTGCATAAGCATCACTGTGTTGGCTGATAATGAAACTAAAACAACAAAACCCATGAATATACAAGAGAACAGCTGTAGAATAATTGTCCACTGTAGTGACCTATGCATGAAAGGGTTAAAGTTAGATGTGTATCATTTTTTCACCGTATGCAGGCTGTAATAATCAGTGACGTTTTTGATTTTCTATTTATATTTCAGCTATGACGTTCAGTTTGGGTTCGCGTGCATCAATGAAAAACAGACAAACCACCGGTGTGATGATTATGAAGTGAGACTAACATGTCCTTCAGACTTCTGTCAAGGTGAGTTTCCATGCAAGTTGGAATTATTTGAAGATTTCATGCCACTAAATCTCATTCTGTTTTTTGATATTTGCCAGGTTGCAGGACACGCTGGTTTAACATGGACAAACCCACAAAACGGGGAGACTATGAGACACTTGTCCGGCTGCAGATGTCATATCCAGATGAGGTGTGCACCAATCCTCTGGCCATAGAAGCTGTGACGGACTCTGGTGTTCCGGCGTGCAAAACTGGAGACGTCTTCCAAGTGTAAGTCTACTAAAGTCTATGTGTTAATAGATGTGTTTTTGATCATTAAAGCATGAAGATTTTATAGAAGATTACATAAGAAATACACTACAAACAAAAAGTTATGGATATTTCTTTTTTTTTTTTTTTGTCTTTTTTTTTGTCATTTTTGCCATTTGTAAATAAAACTATGTCTGGTCATTAAAAAAATGTGTTCCAATTCAATTCCCACAAAAAAGTAAAAAGCGCTGTGCAAGAATCCCAACTGAAAAAAATGGCCCAAAAATTAAAATATCCTTAACTTTTTGTTTGTAGTGTATATCGGCTAAAATTTGCTTAGAGGTCTTATTTCTGTCTTTGTGCATAAGAAATCAATATAAGTGAATCCCCAAAGGAACTTTGTGTTGGTAAATGCAAGTTACGCAAATTTACAGGATTTCAGTTCTGTTGCAACATGTTGATGGTCATATGAACTATGTTTTCAGCTCAAAAATGTCCAATTTCATCACTTTCATCATCAATATTTTCATGTCACAAATGGCCAAATTATATTTGAACTGAATTTACCTGAAAAACAAATATTCTATTCTTTTAGATTCCCCAATTTTTCTTACAAGATTCTCTCCTACATATCACATATTTTATTTTTACAGGTTCAATATGGAGTATGGTGCTGATCCATCCTGCTTATGTTACGCCAACACATACATTAAGAATGTCACACGTCACTTTTTATCAACAGTTTTCTAATAATTAGCATTTTTATAAAGAAATAACAATTCTATATTGTTATTTACTCTTTAGTATGATGATAAACTATACGATAAATAATTCTGATCCTAGTTTTTGCACAGGGATCATTTGTGGAAACAGTGACATGGCTGCTGAGCATCAGTATGATGGGATCTGTAACAACCATGTCACATCCGTCCACCGCCACATTTTGTGTTTTTGTGTCAGCTGTTATTGTTTTAGATCTACAATACTAACATTTATGAATAAGAGGAGAATTAGCAATAGTAAGTATATAAGTTTATTACTAATAAAATACTGGTACTGACCAGATCATCATGGGTAATGTCACGTCCATCCACCAGTGAAAGTTTTCACATACACGTGCTATTCAAAATCTAATATTTATGAAAATAGAGCTTCCACTGTCAAATAATATCAGTAGTCTGTGCACAAATGTATTAGCATTATTTCAACACAGTTCTATGTATTTCTCACAACTTTTTTTTTTTTTTTTGACAAAAATGGCCACTCATTTGACCCCCTAAGTAAATTTTAGCCAATATGCTATTCACGTCTCACATTAATTATGTTAAAATAATAAACAGTACCATTATCTTACATGTATTTGTGTATGAGTTCAGCTAAATTGTATCCTTTATATATATATTTTACAGATATGATGCGACTGATGGCTTCATGTGTGTGAATGCTGAGCAGCCTGGTGGAAGACGCTGTCAAGACTATAAGATCCGCCTTACCTGTCCACTGGAATTTTGCTCAGTGTGACCAATAAATGTTTTTAAGGCACCAAACATTAACCCATAAAGACCCAGTGTTACTTTTGTGGCACTTCCAAAATATTTTTCTTTATATTTAATTTTGCTTAAGGGTCAAAACACAGTATTCGAAATCTCTCTGATAGGACATTTTAGAGACAGTTTAACAGATTAGTGTTGCTAAATGACCCACATTTTTACTTTTAAATTCATTTTTGCTTTAGTTGCACCATAAAGGATTATCCGAAACGAGGAGCTACTTTATATTGAAATAAATGTTGGAATGGCAGTCAGTTAAAGTTCACTCTCTGACCGGACATCACTGTGTTTTGACACTTAAATGATTTAGGCAAGGCAAGGCAGGTTTATTTATATAGCACATTTCATGTACAAGACAATTCAAAGTGCTTTAAATAAAACATTAAAAGCATTCCAGCAGGGAAGCAATGAAAAGTATAGGCATGAGAGAAAAACCAAAAACCAAAAAAAAAAAAACAGACAAAAAAACAAACAAACAGATAAAACAGATAAACTGATAAAACAGATAAAAACTTGAAGCTTAAAAGAAACAGTGCAGATTTATCACAATTTATTATGACATAATCCTCTGTATTTTGTGTTTTTTCAGTGAACATCAGGTATTTTCCTGTATTTTATTTACTGATCATGTAGATGCTCATAAAAACTCAGATTAACATTGAGGATTATTTTATCAAAAACAGAGAAAACTGAAGAAAAAGTGACTTTTTCAGTAAAATCTATCATTAACTAAACATAAATCAAGTGTCTCCATCCACTGTCATTGATCCAACTCCATGGGTTTTACAGGTGACTCAATGTTGTAGAAAATGTCAGTGTTTCCATGGTAACTACGGAGCCTCTGAACGTCCAAATGGGTCATATCTGATGACCATGAAAACATGACAAACTGTATTTTACACCAATTATTTACATGCATTGATAGGATTAGTGGTTCAGAAGTTATTAAACGTTTTAGATCAGTAGATGGTTTTGGACATCGGTGGCTGTTTGGGTCTTTATGTGTTAAAAAAAATGGTGTCAGACAAACAGTTTTATAATCACAATGTATGTTTTTTTTTTATATTGTACATAAAACAAAACATCATATTGTTTTTCCTCTTTGTATGTTCCAGTTCTCATTTCTGTGGATGTTCTTCAAAATTGCTTATGGTTTTATGGAAATTAGGTTTGCATCTCTGAGAGCACAACAGTTATTGAATAAAACATGAACACCATAAGAAAAACTGGTAATGAATGAAGTTAAAGGAAGTGCTGAGTGATGAGTCATCCACTGAGGAATATCTGAGTATATTTTTATACAACGAAACCTCTGTTTTCAGTGTTTGTATTGGAAATGGAGAGCACTGTGCTGCAAAAAAAGAATTGAGGTTTTAGCTACTTCTACTTATTTTCCTAAATTAGATAAACTAAAATGTATAACGCACTTGAAATATGAAATTTAACCCTGTATCTAACCAGTTGACTCATTCAGAAAAGGCTCTGCAGTAAGGGCTCTCCATTTCCCCCAGTGTGAAGACATGCTTTTGTTGAAGGATTATCCCTATCCAACCTGTGGCATGATCAGCATGTGCACAGCTGTAATTAGTATCTGCAACTGTCTTGATTTGTCTTTATTTTAATTTTGCACCTCTTTTGCTCTTGTTTGCTTTTGTGCTTTGCTGCTGTAAACCTGGAATATCTCCTTGTGGGACTAATAAAGCCTTATCTTATCTTATCTTATCTTATCTTATCTTATCTTATCTTATCTTATCTTTTCTTATTTTATTTGATCTTATTTTACATTATCTTATCTTAATGTATCTTATTTTATTTATCTTATCTTATTTTATATGATCTTATCTGAATTTATCTTATTTTATCTTATTTTATGTTATCTTATCATATTTTATTTTATCTTATCATATCATATCTTATCTTATTTTATCTTATTGTGTCTTATCTTATTTTATTTTATCTTATCATATCTTATCTTATTTTATCTTATCTTAATTTATCTTATTTTATTTTATCTTATCTTATTTTATCATATCTTATCATATCTTATTTTATTTTTATTTTATTTGATCTTATTTGATCTTATCTTAATTTATCTTATCTTATCTTATTACATCTTATTTTATTTTTATTTTATTTTATCTTATCTGATCTTATTTTATTTTATTTTATCTTATCTTAGCTTATTTTATCTTATCGTTTCTTATCTTATCTCTTAAATGTTACACAGGGATGTGACAGTGAACCTTTTTTCTTTTCTTTTTTCTTTTTTTTTTTTTAGAACATTCTGAACATAATTAACATTTCTGGTGTGTGATTTAGAGACAGAAACCCATTTTTGAAGCAAATATTTCATAACAAAAAGTATATAGAGACATTTTTCAACCTGATATTTTCCAGTTATATATATATACAGAACACAAACAGGTCTAACTGGTATGGTGCAGTGGTAAAGACCTGCTGTTTCATCTAAAAGGAACAGAGTCACAGTAAAGTTTTATATGTAACATGTGTTTTGCCTGTTCTAACAAACCCACATGTCAGTTGTGATAAAGGTCTATTAAAGCTCAGATAACTGTTAAGGATCACTGCTAAATTTGGTGCAATTGCAAAAGTTAGTTACAGTGGTTGCAATGGCATGGCTAATAACCAGGTAGCCTGTGTTTTGTTTTAACCTTTATGTTTTATGGAATCCTGAAGAACTGGTTTAGGAAGCTGCCAACCATTTTTTCTCCTTCCATATGACATGTGAACCATCAGTGTTCCCATATGAACCCTGTTTGGGATTTTTGCATTTCTACAGGTTTGGGTACATTTTTCTGAGGTTGTGCGTGCGGTGGCAGAAAAGATTTCTCACAGACAGTCGCTGTAACGTCAAACACATTAAAGTTTATTACAAAGGTAAAATTAACCCTCGTATTATCCACAAGGTCAATTTGACGTCATTCGAAGTTTATCATTCAAAAAATAATAGTGACTTTTTTTTTTTTTGCCTCATAACTTTTCCTAATTTGATGGGGACAGCTGATCAAGCATAAAATTATACACACACTCGCCCACCCTTACACACACTTACAAGTACTCTTTTTCTGTCTTTTATTCTTTCTTTATATTTTTGTTGTACTTGTATTCCAGCCAGCATGTCCATGTGGGCTGCATATAAGGGTCCCATGTGGGTTTGTCCGCAGTTTCTATGGTGACCCCACGTGTTTGCCCATGTCAGAATCAGAGATCTGAATATCTCATATTATTTATTCATCACACTATTTATCCCACAATATTTATCTTTCATGTCATTTGCACAACTTAAATTCTATGTTTTACAAATATCTTAGTTTGCAATACTTTTTTTTTTTTTTAATGTAAATAATTGTGCCTTTTACTGATATTAGTTGTTGTTTTACTGATATATGTTTTTGATTTTCTGTAAATTCTTGCACTGAACCTGAGAGTTCTACCTCAGTTTCAAAAGGACAATAAAGAGATTCTGATTCTGATTCTGATTCTGATTTTGATTCTGATTCTGATTCTGATATGGGCAAACACATGTGGGGTCACCATGGAAACTGCAGACAAACCCACATGGGACCCTTATATGCAGCCCAATTGTAACCCTTCTGGGGCCCACATGGACATGCTGGCTGGGATATTATTGTTTTATTCCTATTGTCTTTCTTTAAAATAATGTTGTAATGAAGTGAGATTAATTTTATAAGCCCCACAGAGTTTTATGATCTCACCTGCACGATTTGTTTCTTTGTTTGTCCTAAAGTTTGATTTGTTGTTGTGCAAAAAAAAAAAAAAGAAAGAAAGAAAGATCATCATGAGATTTTTTTTCAGTGCACTGAACACATATTGCAGACATCGGTGTTCCTCTGGGGTCAATTTGACCCCAAGCTGTTTTATCTGTGTAAAACTGGTCTCTCTGTGTGTGTCCTAACATCCCCACACCTGCAGGTACAGTGTTGATACTTTTGAGTTGATACATAACAGGGAGGTGGGGAAAACAGTTATTCCCACAAGAGTTTTCATACTTCTGGTGGTGTGGGCATGTGGGAAACAAACTGTCTTTTGAACTCCTGCCAAAATGAAGAAGCCAATGTAGGCGTTGGAGTTGATCACATCCATATCTTTCCAACTACACATGCTTCCCCTCTAAAGTTACCATCTAAAGTATAATATTCTCAATTTGGTTATATGAAGAACTCGAATAATGACTTTATGTCTTCAACATGGCTGACTGTGTGTGTGTGTGTGTGTGTGTGTGTGTGTGTGTGTGTGTGTGTGTGTGTGTGTGTGTGTGTGTGTGTGTGGTGGGACATACTCTTAGCAGCACATCTACTTTGTGAGTAGAGGGACCATCATTTTCCATTTTTGGTGTTAACGTGACATGGAGGGAGGAGGAAACAGTTCTCATGAGAACCCCCATCACCACCACCATGGGCATGAAGGTGTGTGTGTGTGTGTGTGTGTGTGTGTGTGTGTGTGTGTGTGTGTGTGTGTGTGTGTGTGTGTGTGTGTGTGTGTGCGTGTGTGTGTGTGTGTGTGTGTGTGTGTGTATGTGTGTGTGTGACCTACTGTACTCACACCTGCCAAAATATAACTAATATTTCCTGTGCTGTGAAGGCAGGGTATTCCCGCAAAGATACTGGTAAGATACAAAATATTATTGTTATTATATAATATTATAATTATTTATGTATTCAACAAATAAACAAAGTGCCTGACACAAAAACTTAGTCAGTTATTGTCATGATCTGTGCCGGTGTGACTCTCAGCTCCTCCCTCTGTCATGATTTGTGTCTGTGTGGCCCTCGGCTCCTCCCTCTCCTCATCATTATCAGACTCACCTGCTGGCGCTGCGTGGCTGCAGCCAATTATCCTCCAGCCTATTTAAGGCTTTGCTTTGCAGCCATGCAGTGCTGGTCCATTCCTCTTCACGCCGCTCCATAACCCGGACATTTATTCATCTCTTCTACGGACTCTGACCCAGGTTTTGTGTGTTTTTCTTTATCCATCTTTCTTTATGGACTCTGACCCCGGTTCTGTATTTTCTGTTGTTTTGTTTTCTTTTGTGTTTAATAAACTTGTTTTTTCCCTTCAGTACTGCACATTTGAGTCCTCTCTTTTCCCCCACTGTGGCAGTTATTTTATGCAAATCATTTTTTGGAGGCAAATATCCCTGGGGTCAGATTGGCCCCCAAGGGTAAAATGTGTTAGTAATATTTTAGGTTAATAGGAGGGTTAAACAAATTGTGAATTATAGGCAGTAACATCTAACAGAGCAACAGAATGAGGACCTTGATTTCACTGGGTTTTTATAGAATGTTATACTTTTCTCTCATTTATTCACTGTTTTTAAATTTTGTCATTTGGTATTGGGGTTAACACTACCATTTGGTTGTGTTTTTAGTCACCTCCACATAAGGTTACTTCCCACACTTCCTTTGACAGGTGGAGAAGCCCTATTGGTGGAATACTTGTATATATGCTCACATGGTATATTTCGATGGCCAGAATACAAAACCTCCTATCTGAAAAAATCACTTTTTTCAGGAAACAAACAAACAAAAAGTTTTATTATAGTATGGTCTTTGTTAAAGATATCCAAGCATATTCTACTGTTCTCAGACTCTCTTTCTCTGTGTTAACAATACATACTAGGTGTTTATGCCTCCCAAAGTGCAGTCCATTTAATATGAAAACTCAAAATCTAAAAAATTGCAGATAGGTTTTGTTGTTTTGGCCATTGAGAATGTTTGTCGTCCTGAGATGAAGGCCAACAGACAGAAACACGTTGGAGCTCATTGAGGTCCATTGAGACATGCCATAATTAATAAAGGCATTTTAAAACAAGAAAAGCACAGACCTCTGCCAAAAACAGATCTGCCCCCCCCGATCACCACCAAAATTTATTCGTTTCTTGCTTGTGCCAGTACCAACATTTCCTGAAAATTTCATGAAAATCCGTCCATAACTTTTTGAGTTATCTTGCTAACAAACAAAAAAACATACAAACACGGAAACAAACACACAAAGCAAAGCGATCACAATACCTTCTAGTGGAGGCAAGTATAAGAGAGTGCCTTGGTTTCTATATTTTTTGTGCATTGATGGTCCATTCACCAAAGAGCAACTCTTGTACCATTTTTCACTGCTGCCTGGAGGTCCATGAAGCATTCCTCGTTAGTGTTCAAGAGCAACAGTACTGTTTGGAAGACCAGGGTCGAGGTCCTCAGACCCTCAATAAGCACCAGAATAGAGGAGCCCGGTGACTCAAATGTGGACAGAGGGTGAATGTATATTTGTAAAAAGCACAAATCAGCATGTACACATCTTTGTTCAGTATAGATTTTTTTTAAAGAATATATTTATTAAATTTCCATTTTTCAAAACTATACAAAACAGCTCAGCCCCACAGTCAAAACAAAAATAGAGATTTACAGTCAGCATAGAGACAGATTCCCATCACATTCATATCTGTATGATATAATAAGAGTCCTTTTAAGAGCAGATGAAAGAACAAGACAGAATTGAGGACACATTTCCATCAGTTTAGTCCAAAAAGGGTTTTTTTCACATGCGGTTGAAAATGTTGATCTTAGAATGTGCCAAGCATGTCTAAAAGTCAAGTGGAATGTGCTCCAGTATTAGTTTTCTCCATCCAGAAACAGTAGGGGATTTATTAGAAGTCCAATGTAGTACACTGTAAAAAAAAAAAAAAAAAAAAAAAAAAAAAATCCTGTTGTTTTTACGGAAAAAAAACTGGCAGCTGTGGTTTCCAGAGCAATACTGTAAAAAACACATCCAACTGTAAACATATTTACAGACTAACATGTATATTTAACAGTTTAAACATGTAGATTTAACTGGTAAATGGACTGCACTTATTTAGCACATTTTCTCCACCTTCATGGTGTCCGAAGCCCTTTCCAAATCCACCAGGTCCAACTGGGAGCGATTTAGGGTTCCATGTCTTCCATGTAAACTTTGACATATGGACAGTCAGAGCCAGGATTCGAACCACCAACCCTTTGGTTATTGGACGAGCCGCTCTACCAACTCTACCAACCCATAATTTACAAATTTAAAATGTTACATTGTTAAATGTTTACTTTTTAATAACTTCTTTATATATACCTATGTATAAAAAAGCAAATAGGCCGTTATTTCAACATTATGGTCTTACAATTTAAATGGCTCCACAATGTTTTTCAATTTATAGTTTTATTTTGTAAAAATAATAGAAATACATCATTTCTACATACAAATCTGGTTTTGTTAACATACTCTTCCTGTAAAAACTACAGCTATATTTGATTCAATCGTTAACACAAAATTTTTTTCAAATAAACAACTTTGCATTGTATTACCACTTACAGCTTTTTTATGTTGCAATTCTACAACTTTTTGGTGTTAATTCTATGGTCGTTTTTTACAGTGGAATACATTCTTTCAGGCACAAATGGTTAAAATATTATACAATGTCCTATTATGTTTATTACTAATATGTTTATTTAGTAAGCCAAGGAGAAAAGATAAAGGATTAGTTCAGTACAGATTTAGCTGTTTTTCTGTTGGCTGTTATTTACTTAACCAGATGATAGTCCGTGTTTAGAAAAAAAGTCACTGTTGGGCTAGTTCTCACTTTTTACCACTAGAGTGTGTAGTGAACCACTGTAGATGGGGTCTGGTGGTCTGCCCCATCTACCCCATCTGCCCCATCTGCCCCTCGCAGCTCCGTAAATAAGAAGTGATCAATTAGACTGAAGAACCCCCATAGAACTGACTGGATGTATTATGCAGAAATATCTATTCAATAATCTTATGAAAACACAGACTGTTCAAAGCAGGAGATTGATGTACCCAGTTCTGCATGAATTAAATGTGGTACAAAGCTTAACATTACAAATATCACAACTAACAGCAAAATAGTGTGTGGAGGTAAGAAAAAAAAAAAAAAAACGACAGTGGTTGAAATATTTCCTGCAGTGTGATCTATACTCTAACATCATGTTCCAGGCTTAAATCTCTCTTACATGAAGTTACTGTCCAGACCTTTTTTCATTCATGTACAACGACATTCAAGTAAAAACACAACAGCAAACACTAACCCAACAATGGCTGAAGCATATTTTGAAGTGACCACTATCACATCCACTTGCTGCTATAAAACATTGATTCATATTTTATTTATTTATTCAATTTAACCAGGAAATATCCCATTGATATTAAGAACCTCTTTTACAAAGGAGTCCTGACCAAGATAGGCAGCTGCAAATACAACATACAATAACAGGATTATAGTTAAAACACATAGACACATTCGACAATAAATAGCTAGTTTAAAAAAAAAAAAAAAGCAGATCAAGAAAAACAAGTGCAGGTTGTGGAGTCGACCTTCAGAACTCTGTTTGGACTTAAAAGAGCTCAAAGAAATGAACTCAGTTTGTTTGCAGTTTTTCTGTAGCTGATTCCATGCATAAGCTACAGAGTAAACAAAAGCCCTTTGACCCATTTCTGTAAGAGACAAAGACAAACAAATTAAGTGACAAAATTAGAAGGAAAATAACAGTCAAAGCTTAGCAATAGCTGCAATAATAACTTTCTTGTTAAATATTTCTTTAGACCCTCATATGTCTCTGTGTTTACAGCAACAAGTTCTACAATAGGTGTATGATTTTCTGGGGTGTTCTGGTCAACATAAGCCTGCATGTTGCTTTTTTACAGAATGTACAGTATGTTCATGTTCACGGTCATGAGCAGTGTAGCCTCACTCTGAGACGATCCTATGCTCTGATCCAACAAATAAATCCCATTGCGATTAAAAACCTCAAACTGTATACGGAAATCCTGTGAATGATTCTTGACCAGATCAGAATGAAATTTATTTTAAAAGTTTTAACTCTATTGCCAACTAATAACAGCAGTAAAAGTGTTAATATTTGATATTTGCAGCCTTGAATTTCTATCAATATCAAACCTTTTGTAGCTACATATATGAGGTAAATTAGAATTGAATCAGATGAGATTTAACTGGGATGTGATTTGCTTTTTATTATGACTTACATTAACAAATGGGAATTTCCAGACTTCCAGACAGGCCATAATTTAATCATCTGTATACTTAGTGTCACAGGCAAAAATATCTGGACAACTTTACCCAAACTTTTGACACTAGACTACAAACAGAGAGACAAATACTGAGAAAAACATATTCTTCTTGGTGGAAATAACACATTAATCAGTAAATATTCTATAGATAATCTGTTGAACATCATTTTCATTCCGTTATGCATACAATTTGAGAAAATGCATCTATATTTGAATCTATACTGTGCTAACTATAATTTCATTTATTAAGTCCACTTATTTTACTTTATTCATGTTTGTATTTATTTATTTATTTTAGATGGATTGATTATTTATTTATTTATTTTACATTACAATGAGGTACACTAGGGGTTCCTAAAGTGGGGTGCACATAACCCATAGGGTACGTGGAAGAAGCCCAGGGGGTACTTGAAATTTTTTTGGGAAAAATACATTAAATAGGTCATAATGTACTGAATACAAAATAAATAATGAGAATTAATGCTGAAATATAAAACACAATAAATACATTCATTTAATAGTTTTATTGTCAATCATCTTGTTTAAGCTTTGGTAACATTTTAGGAACATTTCTATTTTATTTAAATTATTGAAAATGAGTTTATTGGAGTAGCTAAGGAATTACTGCGCTTTTCTTCTGGCTAAGATTGTTATGATTCTTGATATTTGTATTATTACAGGGTGGGGAAGCAAAATTTACAATGAACATTTAGTTGTTTTTTCTCAGCAGGCACTACGTCAATTGTTTTGAAACCAAACATATACTGATGTCATAATCATACCTAACACTATTATCCATACCTTTTCACAAACTTTTGCCCATATGAGTAATCAGGAAAGCAAACGTCAGAGTGTGTGATTTGCTGAATGCACTCGTCACACCAAAGGAGATTTCAAAAATAGTTGGAGTGTCCATAAAGACTGTTTATAATGTAAAGAAGAGAATGACTATGAGCAAAACTATTATGAGAAAGTCTGGAAGATACTATTAAAGAAGAATGGGAGAAGTTGTCACCCCAATATTTGAGGAACACTTGCACAAGTTTCAGGAAGCGTGTGAAGGCAGTTATTGAGAAAGAAGGAGGACACATAGAATAAAAACATTTTCTATGATGTAAATTTTCTTGTGGCAAATAAATTCTCATGACTTTCAATAAATTAATTGGTCATACACTGTCTTTCAATCCCTGCCTCAACATATTGTAAATTTTGCTTCCCCACTCTGTATGTATGTTTTGCTAGTGCATATATGTTAAGTTTCATTGCATGTTCAGAATAAATCACTAAATCACAATCACTAAATTATTTTTTGTTGATGAAAGGTTCATTTATTAATTAATGACCAATTTATTTATTTTTCTTATCAATGAAAGAGGGCACTTTTTAGTTTATATTTTGCACACAAAATTTACTTTAAAAATTTGTTGTTGTTTTTTTATGTATTACAGTTAAATATATATTGTTTGTTTATAAAGTTTTGAAAACATAAACAAACTCCTTTGGCACAGGAACACATGTTGCCTAATTTTTTATCAACAATCAGAAATGTTGAAATGAGAGTTGGGGGTGCTTGACTAAAAAAAATACTATATTTCGGGGGGTACTCCACTGTAAAAAGTTTTAGAACCACTGAGGTTCACCAAGTCCTCGTGCAGAAATGTTATGGGAAAAAACTAGAAGCAGCGAAAACGTCATTTCCGGTGGAATATTCTAGCGGATTTATCCTTGCGCTTTAAAAGGAAGCGCTGAAAAAGCACCGGGGAAGTTGACAGGTAAACGTGCACCCTAATATTAGGATGAGAATATAGTAGACAGAACAAACAGAAACAAGTTTGTGTTAAAAAAAAAAAAAAAAAAAAGGAAAGAAAAGAAAAGAAAGATAAATAAGCGCCGGCGTGCACGTGCAGATTTATCCTCGTCCATTATTTGATTGTTTTAGACTCTGTTTTTCTGTGGAGGAACGTTCAGGTAAGATGGGATGCACTTTGTTTCTGTTTATAGCCTTCACCTCATTATTTAAAAGATATTTTTGAGAACAGTATAGATTGAAAGAGACTGACATTTGTCAGATTATTTGGCTGTGACGCACTTGAGGGCGCGTGCCCAGATGAGAATATGAGAAGATAAGTGATGAAAGGATGTAAAGGCGAAATAAGAACCTGTTACTCTGGATCTGGTTGCGTTTCTTCATGCAAAAATGAATAAATAATAATAAAAGAAATTGGAAAAATGTAAAAAAAAAAAAAAAAAAAAAAAAAAAAAAAAAAAAAAGTAGGCTGAGAAGTGCAGGAGCATACATGAGGACGGCTGAGGATAGAGATGTGCGCATTTAGACCAACACTGAGAAAGTGGACAGGGATGCAGAGGGAGAGGAAAGATCTGGAGGAATTCTGACAACTTTTACTGATGAAAGAATGCAGGTTTTTTTTATACAAAAGAGTAGATTCGATAGACCCATAATTACCACAAAAAAATTAAATTATGCCAATGACAATAATAATTTTGATATCCATCATTTTTCTATTCTAAGCACTTTTTTTTTTCCCCCTTCAGCTTTTGTGCTTTGAGCCAGAGACAATCATGATCCTCCTGACTTCCTCCTCTGGTAGGTGCTTGTTTCTCAATCTCATCTCTTAATCTAGATTACTGTATACCTACATGAACATGGGTGCCTGAGATTAAAACCTAGATCTGCTTGGCTCAAATGGGGCCGGAAAACAGCCACTAATATGCTGAGAGAGTTTTAAAGATGCCTGAACTGGATTAAATGAGATGTAAATACTCATTTTATTAATAAATAAATAAATAAATAAATAAATAAAAATAATAATAATAGTTATAATAATGATAAATACATAACATATGGCGTAGGCAGTGAAATTGCGTAGTTGTTTCCAATCAAAGTAAATCAAGGTGCATATTTAAGATAATATATCGACAGACAATATTCTATAGATACACTGATACATATATATTTTATGACCACAGCATACAGTAAGTAATGCGTACTTTTTGGAACCAAACATAACTTTAATAGAGAACTTTTTTTGTAATTGCATCAGTATAAATCTCTGGCTTTTGTTTTATATTTGTTGGTTCATTTATTTGTAAGTAATACTCTGCTTATTATAAATTTATATAAATTATCTAATGTTTTCACCATAGTTCTTTGGAATTGTTTTCTTGTTTGTCATTTAGTCTTGTAGTCGTTACCAGGTAACATAGTAGGGTAGTTGCATAAGGGCCTTCCCATCATGCTTTGCACTCATTAGGCAGCAATCCAGAAATAGAGACCTGCTTGAAATTGACTGTGTATCTAGCACTGTCTTTATCCTCTTTTTATTAGTTATCGAGATAATGTGTTTAGAGTAAAGCAGAGATGTTCAACCGTGCAGACGTAAAAACAGATTTTGAGGCTGAAGAAATTCATTCATTCATTGAAATTATTCACTTCATTAGCGTCATAGCATAATCACCTAAGTCATATTTTTTTCAGGACATAGACATTGATGCTAAATGAAGCAGTAGTGTTAGGAGAGTAAAGTTATGCAGTTATCACAGAAGTTATCACGAAAATATGACTTTGGTAATGATTTGGTAATATGCAATGAGGCTTTGTTGATGATTGTTGAACAACAATTAAGGAAGTTATGTACATCAGATTAAATGAAAGATGTATCCACGTCAAGTGATGCCACATAATGATTTGAATGCCAGGTTGTAAAGTTTGTTACATTCCAAAATGAGAGCTAAAAAGCATGCTGTCAAGTAAAAGTGTAAGTTATTGCTGGCTTTCTGCTGTGTCTCATACACTGTTTTCTTTCAGATGAAGAGTCTCTTGAACTCGCCTGGCTTTGGAATCACAGGAAGTTCAGGGTGAAAAACACTTGAAGGGTTGCTACTGCAACATTTAAAAGTACTTAAATTTTGCAGGTCATTATCTGTACATACTGTCTTGGACAGTGCTATGACTTGAGAGAACATTATGAACTCACAAGAGATCAGGCAGGCAGAAAACAAAGATTACTTTGTTTCTTTTGATTAAAATCTGTCACTGCTGTGTGGGTGGAGTGACATACTGTAAGCAGTCGTTCCACTTTGGCTGCTTGATATATGTCTCTTACATTGTTTGTACTGAAAATTCCCTGTGTAATTATACACATTAAGTTACGATAAGATGTGCAACTAGTTGCATTTGAAACAAATATTTGGCCTTTTTTTTTGGTGAGGATACAGCCTTATACAGTCTATTATTTTAATATTAACTGCATGTCATAAACATCTGTTTAAACTACAGAAGGTGCATTTGTACATTTACCTTTATGCCACAGTCTCCGTGAAAGCTTGGATTCTGTGGTATTAATAGATGTGAAAGGGTTAGCTCTGTGAGCGCTGCTGCCATGTCCTTGTCTCAATTCAGTGTGTTTGAATTAACAGGCTAATTGATCTCATGTCTGGTATGTGTCAATACAGTAGGTCAAAATCACATCCAGTAGAAAATGGTGTGTGTGGTAGTCTCCTAAATGTTCCCCACATCAGTATTTGTGTGTATTTGACCCCTTATCAGATCACATTTGATTGCTAACCCATGCTTTCTGTTCACATATTATATTCTTTCAACATTTTATTCCTTTCCAGATATTTTCTAGATATTAAAGTTTATTGCATGTTATTGTGACCATTTTTATAGCAGTCAGAATCTGTTTGCTGTTTCTGTTTCATAAATGTAACTGCTAATAAATGTAATGAGTAGATAGTAAGACGCACTTTACTGTTGCATGCTGTAGGCTGCACACCGTGATTGAATGAATGTACAGTAACAAATGCATTTTAGTGAACTGAAAATGGATGAATGTATCGTAAGATCGATCCACGTCCAATAAACATACGTCTTGGTAAGTGATGCTTCTTTTACATAAGAAGGGAGAAACAATTTCATGGTGGTATTTTGTTTTCAATACAGTAACAAAAACACCACATATATACTAGAATACTCCAGTATAGTACAAAATGTTAGTATTTAGTAGTAGCTAATCTTCATATAGAATTAAGGCTACTTTTAATACATTTTTCCCGGGTTCCAAACCGAGGTTTGACTCAAAGTGGAATATGATAAGTAAACTGTTTTTATTCAGGCACATTCCACTGAAGTTGACTGTCATGCAAAATATACAAAGCATGATCTTTCGTTCCGATCCTCGGTCAGCCATTAAAGGTCACCCAATCATAATGAGGGATTTAGCTTTCCTTAAACCACAGCAAAGGTTACTGACAACACAAACAACTACTAACTGCTAATGGTGTGTGGTCTCAGGTTTTTTCCAGTGTACCAACAAGCTCTTTCTGAGTGATCGGGCTACAGGACTCCAGATCAAGGAGTTTGCACGTAAAAATGCAGCAAATGCACTGTCAGTTGCCAACATGGTCATGGGCATGGCCTCCATTCTCAGCAGTCTTAATGGGTGAGTGAACACAACCATTATTGGATTTCACTCTGTGCAACATTAGTCAGGCTCAGCAGCAGGATGGACACAAACTATCGGAAAAAAGTCAGTTTAGTGTTTTCACAGCCAAAATATCCTTATTGTGCTTAGAATTTAAATACATTAAGAGATGCAGTTAAATCTAAATGGTGTTCCGGGGTCAGAGTATAGAGCATGCCGGACCTAAAAGTAATAGTTTTCTCCCTGTTACAGCTAAATAAGATAGTTATTTACTTTTATTTGTCACACTGTTGGCACAAACACATTTCCAGTGGTTGTTGTCATCAATTGGCTAACCGTCAGCTCTGTTTTGTTCAGGCACCATCATGCTGCATGTTGGCTGGTTCTGATTGGCTACCTACTGGATTTGGCAGATGGAGCAGTTGCCAGGCGACTAGATGCCTGCTCTGCGCTGGGTAAGTGGAGTGTTGTGGTCAATAGCTCTTCACAGAGATAAACTTCAACTGGGGTGTTGGCAGGGCTTACTGTGCAGGCTTTTGTGTGGACCTTCTAATTTGGCTGCACAAAGTCATAAACAAAGGGAACCAGTAAAAGGAAACTGCCATTGAGTTGCTATGGATAGTCTTACAGAGTCTCCAACTCAAGAGGAACCATACATATTTTATATATAATGTCACTGGACCTTTCTTGATTGTGTCTTTTTATTTATTTTTAGTCAAACGCATATTTGTAGGTGTCAGAAATATGCATGGAATGGCATCCTGTTATGTGGTCTCAAATGGCACAAATAGCTGTTTTAAGGTTGCCTCCAATGCCCAAGTTCACATTTTTGCGCATACCCAAAATAGCTCCCAGGTGCATCACAATACATCGTTGACTGCACATTTCAGGGGGCTTTGTGTCCCGACGGGGTTTTTCTGCATGACTTTGCAGGTGGATGTTGTTGTGCCCCCCACGTATTTTGTCAAATGAACAATCACTTTCTGATTAAGCAGCCTAATTCCACAGGATCACGCTTCAATTGTCTATTTTATCCTGTTGCTTTGGGTTCTCTGCATATCTGAAATTGCTAAAATTGTTGACTCTGGGCTGTGGAATTCCACCTCGTTCATTTGAGCCGTACCCTGAATCACCTCATCCTCATCTGCTGAAAACATGCTCCATGTTCCTGAGGGATAAAGAGACGAGGCAACGGAGAATGTTGTTTATAGAATAGCTGCCCTTTGGGCTGACACTGAAATTTCCACTTTGAGATTTTTGCACATACACCCAAGCCACACCACTGTCACATGTCATTTAAGATACTGGAAAGATGAGGAATTATCTACACTGGTTTTGATGGAATCCAAAGTCCTCATTTAACTGTCTCATGCAGAATACAGCAGTGGGAAAAAGTATTTGGACACTCTTTAAATTTTACACAAATCTCAAATTTATCATGAAATATTTGTGGGAAAATCTTTCTTGTGTTTCAAAAGGTGTGGCTGCATCAGAAAGACACAAACAAATGCGTTTTTTTTTTTTAATTGTTGAATTCTGGACGGTTTCAACATGTCACGTCCTGGATGTGTTTCAAGGGGCATTATGTTACTGAAACATCCTGTTTTGACCTTGATAGAACAGAGCATGTGCAGAAGGGAGCATGCAGGTTTGGAAAATGGAAAAATACTTACTAAAGTTCAATGACCTGAGAAGGATTCTTAATGTAATAGACCGCAAATGTTTCTTTTTTGTTGTTTGTTTATTTCAAATATCAACATCTAAAGCCAGTACAACAAAGAAAAACAATATAAAAAAGAAAAGAAAAACATTCGAAAAGGAGTGGGATGAAGTTCAACTTATATACTCCTGTCCCCTTACCTTATCTTTTGACCATAAATTCACATTTCAACTCCCTAAAGTAACTTAAAGGGGTCATATTTTGCTAAACCCACTTTTACTAGTCTTTGGTACGTTTATTTGTGTATTGGGACCCTAGTAGTTCAAAAAGTTTGAATTTGAACCCTCCAGGTGCTGCAAAGCTATCTTTATATACATTTAGGCAAAAATCGAGTGGATTTCTACAACCCGTTTTAATTACTTCTTAATATGTTATGTATATAACTAGTTACATCACGTCATTTGCACATATATGGCCAAGACTTCCAACGAACATTTCTCCGAGTACGACATAATAGTTTGTCATCAGCAGCGGTTGTATTCCATACTGAAAATATGTCCAAACTTCGAGCCGATTACCTAAAATGTTCAGGTATTGGTTGTATTAATGAACACAAGTGGTTGAACAGGACAACCTGGAGGGGATGGGGCATGAAGTGGCTCATTTGCATTTAAAGGGCCAGCGCTAAAAATGATCTTTCTAGTGTCATTACTCAGAAACAGGGTTGAAGATGGAACTGTGGAATTGAATTAATGAAGAATTCAGACCCAAGCATAGCATTTACAGTTTATGTAGACCACAGGGAAATGGTTTAAAATGCATAATTCCATTTAAAAAAGCAAAATATCACTCCTTTAACAAATGTAAATAAATTCTGACTAAGCCTGCACAAAACACAGAAATGTTATAGAAATGCATGGGGTATCCAAAAACATGTTTCCACCACTGTACAATAGGACATGAGGCTGTTAGTACAGGTGATATTTGTGAGCATAACAATGTAATTCTTTCGTATATCACAGGTATTTGTGCTTATTTTTCATGTTCAGGAGCAAAGCTGGATGATTTTGCCGACTTCACAACCTTTGGGATTGCCACGTCCTTGCTGCTGAGGACACCTGACCTGCTGGACAACATCCTGTGCATGTGTTACGTCATGTCTGTGTTTGTCCGCCTCTGTTTCTTCTCAAGTGGTAAGCCCGCATAGACTATGAAGTGCTTTTGCCTGACAGTATTCGACATTTCACTCCCACTTCTTTGTATAAAGGTTATTTTGGATTAATTTTAATTCTGTCTGTAGGGATCCCATTCATGTATCGTGGTCTGCCGTGCATCTACTCTTCAGCCATTCTGGCCAGTGCGTCTCTACTGTCGGGAGGAAATATGGCTTTGCTGCGGGTAATTGCAGTGGCCATGATCCTCTTTATGATCAGCCAGAACTTCTACCCTCATGACAGAGTGCTGGAGTCCCAGGCCTGGAAGAAAGTGGTCTACGCTGGAGGTAAAGTGTCATAGGAATTGTAGCATGATTCTCATCTTTAGTCTTGAACAAAAGTAGTGAATGTAATGACTTTAACCCTGTAAAGCCTGAACCATTAAATCACGGACAGAAAATTCCAGTTCTTTGAAACTGGAGCCTTTATTGGTCCTTCTGAACAACCAACATTTTTTTTTCAAATATCAATTTCCGTGTATGAGTTTAAATTTTGTATCATATTTGATACATCGGGTCTTGATGCTCAAATATTTTTATTTTTGAACAAACAAAAACATAATATAACACAAACATGTCTAACAAATTGGTAATTCCTTTTCAAAATTGGCAAAGTTCTGCCTCCTTCCTCATTAAAGCTATACCTACTGATGTGGCATTTCTCACAGCACTTAGTAAACATTTGAACATGAACAACCCGCCTTTCTCCAAAGCCCCGCCCACTTCTCTCTGCCTGAGCTCCTACGCTCCCCTCCCCTCTCCTCTCACCTGATGTGCGCGGAGGAAGCAGAGGTGGAGGTCCGGTCCGCTTCAGTGTGTCCGCGGACCCCTCCCTCAGTAATCAGATGCATCATCCACCTGCTGCAGGCCCGCAGCCCCTGTTCCATCAGTAGACCCTGTATTTAAGGGTGTGGTCTGTGCAGTTCTGGGTCAGGGTCTTCACTGCACCATAGAGATGAGGTGTCCAGGCGACGGGTGGGCGCAGTGTGAACGCGTGGCCTCCGCAAATTTTCCGTGGACATTTGAGGTTTCATAGTCCATACATTTATCATCCTACATAATCCTACACTGTGTGACACCATGTACATGTACCTGTATGAGTCCCACGGTCATAAAAGCTGAGCTTTGTGCAGACCTGTTTAGTCCAGTACACCAGACTTCTGGACTTTTATCTCCATCCTTCATTCATCAGACTCCTGTTTGTTCCCCTAAGTTGTTGTTTCTTTTAATAAATCCGTTTTTTCCTTCCACATGCGCATTTGAGTGTTATCCATACACATAGACAGTAGACTGTGGTCAGTAACAGGAGGAGCAGCGCGAGTTAAGCGTCAGATTAAGAGGTACCCATGTAGGATGTGGAGACAGCGATAATGGATCAGATGCTGGACGACCATAATGGATGATTGACAGGAGGCTCAGCCAGGTTCGGCCAATTATTTCATTCGGACCGAATAAAATGATTGGTCAGACTTTTATCAGAAATATATGAGAATTAAACATGTTTGAGTTTCAATACCTGGTGGATTTCTTTTACATTTTAGTTTGACACACGCTTATTAGGAGCATTTTAAGATGGCAAAAGAAAAGTGTAAAAATGCCACATCATACGGTATAGCTTTAATGATGATCATGTAGTGTCCCTGGAAAGGCTTCTGGTGAACGAATTCCTCCCCCCGGTGGATTATCTGTGTATTGTATTTATCTAATTGTATACATCAGTTTTTCAAGAAAAAAAATATCACTCTGATCATGTAGAGGGCTTCAGAACTCATGTATCAAATATGATACATTTGGCATTCCAGGGTTTGTAGTTGGTACTTAAATCAATGATTCATGACAGAATTGCCTTGTGAAACTCTTAATATTTAAGAGCGAACTCACCTAAATCTGGAGGAAAAACTTTTTTCTCTCATGCCCTTGGTATTAGGGGTGTGTATTGGCAAGAATCTGGCGATACGATACAAATCACAATACTAGGATCACGATACAATATATCACGATATATCGTGATACTGTTAAAAAGGCAATTTTTTGTTTGTTTCTTTTTTTAAAATGATTATTTCCTTGAAGAATTGAATTACACGAGAAATATGCACAAATACTAAACACATTTTTATTTGATCAGAACAGGATCTAATGCTATATCACAAAATGTTCCTGTGTTAAAACTTAACTTAATTTATGTTTTACAGACATTACAGTTTAAGATCCTGTTCAAATGTTCATATTCTATCAGTTCATAACTAACATCATAACATTATTTTTGTGCAGTCCCAACAAAGGAACTAACATTATTTATTGAAGAAGTCTTAAATAATAATAAAGTATAAAGAAAAAAGAAAAACAACAAACCAAGAATGAACCTCCACAATATCTGCATTTGGATAAATACCTAAAAATATCGATACAGTACTTTTTAATATCAATACGGTATTGTGAAATGAAATATCATGTTATATTGCAGAACCAATATTTTCTTACACCACTACTTGGTATTATGTAGATTTATTTTCTATGCTGAAGTTTTAATCTGTCTAAATTACAGATATAAATATATTAATTTATTTTTCATTACTGAATCCTTAGCTTAAAGTTGAAGAGTGTACTGGAATGATGATTTCTTTTCAATATAACCAAGTAAAAGAAAGTCATTAAAATACATGATAAAAATTGGTAACTGATTAATACTATATAGCCTTATAAATAATTTACCCTTTACTAAGCCCCACCCTCTTTAGTTACCGTTGCTATGACTGCAAGCTTTGGCACTTAGCTCATCACTCTATGGGATTTTTAGTTTTATTGAAGAGCTAATCTAACCAAAACAAATAGAAAGTTCTGTGATAACACTTAATGAAATATAAAATAGAGGTTCACAGACAGGACTAGAGGAGCCGTCTTCACAATATAGTGTTAAGTCTTTAAAACCTGATGTGTCATCGCTGACACACCCTGCACAAATGCAGTTTGGATGGCTGTAACTCTTTCACTGTTTGTGCAATTGGAAAAATTCCAAAGGTTTCTGAAACCTGAGACGTTGCGCTTTATAGGCTTTTTTGGGTCATTAAGGTAATTTCAATCACGCCTGTACCAGAAGCTGGAGAAGAAGCTGCAATTTTAGCAATATTATAACATGCAGTAAATTGTAAACGATTACTAGATTTTAAAGATGTGGAAAAATGAGCAAACACACTCGCAGCATATTTTCTAACCTTTTTATAGTCAAAATTAGAAAAAAAGTCTAGGCAGACCATTTTAGGCATAGGGTTTAGAGGGTAAATGTGATCAACAAAAACTTACTAAGGTAAGATAATAAGTCCGTTGTCTGCAAACAAAAACTGTTGAGCATTTTTTAAAAAGCTGTTCTTGTTCATTTTAAATTAGTTAATTTGAGATGGAACAAATACTGCATATCGTGTAAAAGGAACATGAGAGACTAGTTTCAGTTTTTTGTCTTTTTTGCTAACAACTGTGTGCTAATGTTAAGTAATAGTTTACCTTAGAACATCTTAGAACATCAGCTTTTTATTGATATTCATTGAAGCCAAAGTGTGAAAGTAGTTCTTTCTGGTCCTTTCTATCCACGCCTGATATTCTGCAAGTATTATACATAGTTATAATTATCATTATTTCCTCTAGAATATCTATATATCTATGTCCTCATGAGACCCACCTACTCAATGGTGTTGTCTGAAGGGGACAAGAGTTTTACAGATTTACTTATATTAATTTAAAAAAAAAAAAAAACAGACCACAAAGGATATTCCATAAAAAATGTATCTGAAATAACTGTTGGGTCATGCTATTTCCAATCTAGACAGTTATTTAATGTAAAAAAGCCAAAACCTTTACTTATCCTGTGTCTCAGGAGGATATCGGACTAATTATTTTGTTACTATAATGTCATAAAACACACATTTTTAGTCAATTTATGTCTCAGTATAATCAGTAACTTCACTGACATTCAGCTGTGAGTTGCTATTAGCATCGGAAAACAACTATGACACCCTCCTCTAAACTTAAAATATCTGCTGTCGGACTATAGATTAATGATCAACTGTATATTATGTCAGTGTGTCCCTATGGAAACGTTTAGGTAACATTCTATTAAATTATGACCTTGAACTAGTAATAGAAACAGCAGTGTAATGCTTCTAGTTGATAAATTGCTAGTGTTAATCATTAAGTGACTAAATATATAGACATATCTGCAATCTCCATTTACACACTGCTTCAGCCTTCACTTGACAGATTGAGAGGTCTCCAGTGCCTCATTATAGTTCTTAATGTAGGATTGGACGGGGCTATAATACAAAAGAAATTAATCACCTAAAATATAAACTGCTATAAGCAAACTTAATTTCCCACTTTCTATATAGATTGCCTGCAAAAAAATGTTGTAATAGCCCACATTAAAAGGAAATAGTGAAATAGTTACACAATTGAGGAAAAAATTATTAGATCACCCCTTGTTTTCTTCAATTTCTTGTTCATTTTAATGCCTGGTACAACTAAAGGTACATTTATTTGGACAAATATAATGATAACAACAAAAATAGCTCATAAGAGTTTAATTTCAGAGCTGATATCTAGACATTTTCCATGTTTTCTTGATAATAACCAAAATGACTTCAGTTCGTACGTCAATATCTATGGCATTGTACTGAAAAAAAAACAGTGCTTTTAGGCATTCCATGCATACATTTCTTTTCTGGCTGTTTAAAACGGGGTACACACTTAAAGATAATCAGGCTGTTTTTGTCTCGATTTTCCCCCTTCCTGACCAAGGACAGCAAACGCCAGATTACCTTATGTTTTATAAAATTATCCTATCAGATTACCCTGAGGTCTGAGGTGTGTTAGGAATGAATTTGTCCTGATAATCGGCCCTGAAGCAGGTCAGGGCCAACAATCGTAAATATTAAATTTGTTCAATATTTACTATGAAAAATCTTCATGTGTGGGGAAAGCCGACTACTCCAGAGCAGAGTCCTGCACGGGTCCACTTTTCCAAACCTGCACCTGCCCGTACCCACATACATTAGACTTGCAACCTGACCTGACCCGACCCGTGATTAAACACATTGTCTACACAGTAACTCAATTTCAAGGGCTTTATTTTTGTCTAAAACACACGCCATCATTAAAGCTCCAGTATGCATTGCTCAGTAACATCTGTGGCTGGATGTAAACACATATGAAGCTCACTTCAAAATAAAAGAAACTGGATGTGGATCAACCACGGGAAAATTAGATGATCATCATCACTAAATGTCCTGCAAATTATTTTCATCCACAAATTTTTATTTTTTCACTTCCTTGCCCGCTACCACACGCTTTTCGTTTAATTTTACCTGGGCCCATACCCACCTTTTTTTTTTTTTTTTACCCATTCCCACATGTTTTTGCAGGTTACCTGACCCTTTTGTCCCGAGCCATGCTATGTTTCTTCTTCGTTATTTTTGTTAGTTCACGTTTGATCACACAAGATTTCTGGCTTAGAGGACTACATTCTAGATCGGTGGTGGGACAGAATTGTTATGTGTGTGGTGTGCTATGTTCAGATTATCGGACCACACCACACACCGTACGATCAAAACTGTTCAATGCCAGATTTTTTTGTCTTCATGTGTGGGATGTGTAACAGATAAAAAATCTCTTCAGATTTAGAAAATCCTTATGTGTGTACCCCGTTTTAGTCACATGACAAACACAGGAGTTAGTACTTGATTGTATAACCATTGTTTTTGAAGACTTTTGATGGTGTAATAATTTTTCTGCAACTGTAGTCAAAGGTTTAAAGTGATTTCCCACCTCCTCTGATTTTTTTTGTTTTTGGTTTATTTGTTTTTTTGTTTAATTTCAGGAGTCATCATGGTGTTCTGCTCTTCCTTCCCTCCTGCATGTGTGTACTACCTGCTGTGGTCTGTCTCCTACATTTTGTTCCCAGCATCACTTTGGAGTAGCAAGGTGTAAAGGAGTGTTGGCCTTGTGTAAAACTCCCAGTAGGTTTACCTCCGGCTCATCTGGAGTAAACTGATGTTTCCAGACTGCTGCTGCCCCCCCAATGTCACGGAGGACCCTTACTGAACAGATGAACTTTCATTCTATTTAACCTTTATTTTAATACGACACCTTGAAGCCAGTATCTGGATTTAAGAGCGTTAAGAGGGATGTGAAGGACCGGTAAGGATTAACCTTTCATGCTGTCTGATTTTTAGATGAATTTTCACTGAACGTGGTGATTGGATGAGTTGTTTTAAAAGCATAACTTTCTAAAGCCTCATCTCCAGTGTTATCTACCTATTACAACAGGGGTGGGCAACCTGTGGCTCCTGGGCCACAATTGGCTCTTGGGGCCTTTTTAAGTGGCTCCATGTGGCTTTGTCAAAAAACATGGAAACACTTCTATTGTTTTTTTTTTTTACACACATTTTGGTATTGTTTTTGCAACCATAAACTTATTCTGATGTTATGCAGTTGTAAAAATGTAACTACACTCCAAATGAATCAAAATGTAGTAGTGGTAGTAATAGTAAAACAAGACTGCTTTTTATTTTATGATACTGAAGGTGTCTGTATACTCAACACAATAATGACAAATTTCACCATTTCCTTTAGTTCTGTCATTTATTTGTAGTTCTGTAAATGCACTGAAACTTTGATTTCGGTAAAACACATAAGGATATCTTTTGGCTCCAGACAGATTTTCTTTTCTATTTTTGTCCTAAAATGGCTCTTTTGATATCAAAGGTTGCCGACCCGTGTATGACAGTATTAATTCAGTCTATTGTCTATGTTGAGGACATGTGGCAGCAGGGCATATCATAGAATCTCCTTAGAGGATAATATAAAAAGAAATTATTTCAAATGAAATATCTGCACAGTAATTGTGTTCATTTCTAATTTTGTAACCACAAGACAAAAGAATGGGTATTTTACAGTGTTGACTACAGTAAAATGGGAAACTACTGAGTGCTATTGTATGTAAGTATGGATTTTATTTAATGGATTTACAACATGATTTCCCAGATCTAAGATTTAATAGTCCACGTTCTCGATTGTTTATCGATAACAGGGTAATGGGCATTCACGCAGCACTATGAATACTCTTATGTCAACTGACATCTATTAATGTTTGTGTCAGGGCTGGGGTCCCTTCACTTTTATGGTCTTTTCAACAGTTATTGAGCAAGTCCCACTTTTTTTTCTCTCTAAGAAGTGGTGTTAATTTGTGTAGTTGCTGAATAAATCACTGAACATTATGGTACAGTTAGTTAAAATACTTTTTGAATGTAAATTCAGCTCAAAGTGAACTGACGCCAGCCCTGGCTTATGGAAACTTTCTTTTTTAGACTTTTAATTCTGTCCAAAATATGACATGTTTGATTTCCATTTCTTCTATGTGTGATTTTATTAGGTTATTATACATGTTTGCCTCTGTTTTAAGAGGCATTGCATTTTAAATGGTAAATCCACACTAGATCTGCAACACGACACAACAGCCTCTGACCACAGCTCCATCAGTTATGTCATTGCCATTGTTTTCCATCACTGTCAGAAAACCTGCAGTGACATCACTGATGGAGGTGGAGTCAGAAATGCAACATGAGTGAAAACTTGAACTCCGAGCGTTGCACTGCAGCTGCAGTTTTCTGGTGTGATTCAGTGTGGACTTACCCTTAAAGCATGACACACACCTGCTGCAAATCCTGTTTCCTGCCATCTAGTGGTTGAAACATTTCCTTTACTGCACAACTTACTGGGAAGTAAAACATTAGTGTGTTATTCTTTAACCCGGCCAGTACTCAGTCTGAGGGACATCATTTTGTTTTATAGACCAGTCCTTTTTATTGAGGGCACTGTTCTGATGTCACTCATCATGTTTAGTAGTGGGTGTTTATGCCTTTTTTGCAGAGATAATAAATAAATTGTGTGACAAATGGAAAGATTATATAGTTTTATAAGGATTTCTTTATTTGATAGCACAGAGAAAAATATTATTATATCTATTCACAGCCCCAAAAGCTACTGACTGATTCACTCCATACCTTATGAAAAGTGTCTTTCCTGTATTCAGAGGTGTCACAATGTAAGGCACGACATAGCTTACAGTTGACTTTTGTGATTTAAATGATATAAACCTTCTTGAAGCCATAACTCATAGTTTTAGGAACTTCTGAGTTATCCACATACCGCAGGCTGAACAGAGCTTCGTAAATCAAACTTCTCCTGATCTTGTCTGCTGACAATTTTGATTTAAACACACAGCTGTTAGTCGACACCGTTTATCATAACCGACGTTTTGAGGAAAACGTGGTAAAGTGCATACACAGACTGAACAGAAATCTGCTGTAGTAAATTCAGTAGTGCATTCAGCTTTCCTGTGTGGGTGTTTTGGTTTTTAAATTGTAAATTTACAGTCATGTATGCATGCCGAGAGCATTATTTTGATACAAAAACTGTACTTTGCCCAGTTATTTAAAAAGAAAAATAACAAAAAATATCTTAAAGAATAATTAGATCTGTGCTTTTAAGTCTGTACATTTTGGACAATAAAGAGTAATATAAACACTTCCAGTGTCTATAAGTGGTCATTTAAAAAGTGATGTGCTTGTTCATGCTGTAGATAAGTATAGACTAAAACTCAGAGGTGTCAAGTAATGAAGTACAAATACTTCATTACCTTACTTAAATAGAAATTTTGGTTATCTATACTTTACCGGCGTAATTATTTTTCAGCCACATTTTATTGATTTCATTTCAGCTTGTTTTCATTCCAGCTTGTTATCGTTCAAAAAAAAAAAAAAAACTATCCAAATAAATCTGTATAGAGTGAATGTCACTGTGGTTGGATGAGAAGTATAAACATACACCATTCTGACACCCTATTGGTTTGTATGAGATCCATCACACCTGACTTTTTGCTCCATTCCAATACTTCTATTCAACTAGTCATCATATCTTCTGCTCCATGAAACACATGTTAATGCTCAGTAGTGCACATATGTGGTACTTTCATACATTTGCATTAGACTAAAATGCGCTCATTTTCAGTGGGCATATATGAAACAGGTAGACTAGTGCATCCAAATGTTTCAGCATTAACATTTTAATGTAACATTATAGTCCTTATGGCCTTTAGAAAAATGTTTTTGGGGAGGTGGGGTAACTGCACTATAGGCCCCTGTGGTACCACCTAAGCCAGTGTTTTTCAACCTTGGGGTCAGGACCCCACATGGGGTTGCCTGGAATTCAAATGGGGTCGCCTGAAATTTATAGTAATTGATAAAAAAATAAATAAATAAATAAACAGCAACTTACAAATAAAAAAATATATGGTGAGTTGAGAGAGACAATCCAAATACATAAAAGACATAACAAACTGAAGCTGAAACTGAAGCACTGTGGTACTGTTTATCTTTCAAATGCTCATTGTGGTCAGTTTCAGATGCTGCAGCTCTTTCATAATTCATAGTTGGAGTTCTGGTTTGTTCAGTATTAATTGTCAGCCTTGTAAATCCAAGCTGGACTGACTGTACATATCCTGACCAAGGAAAATAAAATTCTCACTTTGTGCAGTAATCTACACCTGGCTTTTCTGCCTTTGTCCATAATAATATCCATTATATGACTTAAACGTTGTTTAAAATTAATGTTTATTTGCAACATAGTATAGAAAACTATTACATGATCAAAAACAAATAAATTTTAGCAAAAAAAAATTCTCCGTTTTGAATGTCTGAGGTTGCCAGAAATTTGTGATGTTACAATGGGGTCACGAGCCAAAAAAGTTTGGGAACCACTGACCTAAGCTTTTGTCCTAATGGCATTTTTTCCCCCTTACATTTACTTTAATACTTTAAGTAGTTTTGAAACCAGTACTTTTACACTTTTACTTGAGTAAAAAACTAGAGCTGATACTTCAACTTTTACAGAAGTCTGTTATAACCCTAGTATCTGTACTTCTATCTGATGAATGAATGGGAATACTTTTGACACCTCTGTTAAAACTTTACAGCAGGGGTGTCAAACATGCGGCCCGGGGGCCAAAACTGGCCCGCCAAAGGGTCCAATCCGGCCAGTGGGATGAATTAGTGAAATACAAAAATTGCACTGAAGATATTAACAATCAAGGATGTCAAAATAAATTGAGTTCAATTCCATCTAAAGTGGTCAGACCAGTAAAATACTATCATAATAAAGTATAAATAATGAAAACCACATATGTTTTCTCTTTGTTTTAGTGTAAAAAAGTAAAATTACACAAAAATGTTAACATTTACAGACTAGCCCCTAACAAAAAATGTGAAAAACCCGAACAAATATGAACAACCTGAAATGTCTTAAGAGATTTAAGAGTAATTGTACCAATATTCTGTCTGTTATTAAATATTTTTTGTATTTGTAGATCCACTGTGATCTGTATGTTGTAATGAACATGTAAAAATGAGAAGCTGAGGCCAAATAATGGCATAAATTGTTAAAATTGCACTTTTTTTCTTAATAAATTTAATTTTGGTCATGGTTCATGTTTTTCCATATTTTTTTAAAAGAGAGTTTGTAGATGTAGAAGTTTTGATAATATAATCTTACTTTTTTCACTCTAAAATATAGAAATTAGACATACAAATTTTGGAATTGATATTATTTTTGTATTATTATGTTATTATTTTAATGATCCGGCCCACTTCAGGTCATATATGTGGCCCCTGAACTAACATGAGTTTGACACCCCTGCTTAACAGTCTGTGGAAAAATTATCTGAAGATAAGATAAGATAAGATAAGATAAGATAAGATAAGATAAGATAAGATAAGATAAGATAAGTCTTTAAAATGGGTAATTTACAGGTAAAGTCAAAGAAAATAATCTGCAGTGATGAACAAGAAAATAGTATAATATATAGATCTTTTTCTTCTTGTGTGGTATATTGTACATATTTGTAGAGGGTTTACTAGAGCAGCCCTGCTTTTGTGTTGTAGTCAAATACATCTATGGCATCAGGAACACAAATGGCTTTAGTATCTGCCAGGTGCACAGAGGACTCCAACAGCTTAATAATGGCAGAAAACGCAGGCCGATCTTTGAAACTCCACATCCAACAGTACTTCATTAGATCGTACCTAAAACCCAAACAACATGAATATGTCAGTGTCTTTCTCTCTCACCACATGCAGTCCTGTCATAGCTAAACCGTATTCTTGTTTGTGCAGAAATGCAACGCTCATAAGTACAACAGACCTCTTGCTATTAAGGGAAACATTTTATCTCCGTGTTTTGCTGACATGCAGCGTATCTCAGAGTACTTACAAAGATCCTCCGCAGTTTTCTGGTCTCTTCATTCGATACGATCCTTGTAGCTTTGGTAACACAGATAAAGGCTCAAGTTCAGGATATGGAGGAGACCCTGGGATTAAAAAGAATTCAACACAATAAGCAAACAATTCTTTCATTAAAAAAATGCACAAGGATTAAAAGTAATTTGTATAAGATGCTTTACCTAATGTTATCAGCTCATACAGGAGGATTCCAAATGACCACCTAAGGAAATAGGAATGTTAGTATAATTTCCATATTTACAGCATCCAGTGTAGGTGTGCTTGTGTTCTCAGCATGAATGTAGCCTTACACGTCGCTCCTGTCGATACTCAGCTGCATTATAATCCTCTCTGGGGCCTGCCATTTGAGAGGCACCTGCGTCGTCCTGTTCTTAACAGCTGAATCCGTTTTGCGTCCTCCAAATGCCACACCCAGACCAGATACCCGAGCTGAGAGGCCCGGGCCAATTAAAATGTTCCTGGCGGCAACATCACCGTGCACCAATCTGTGCTCTGACATCAGGTAATCCTGAGGGTGAAGCCAGAAAATCTCAAACTTTTAAAGAATATTTTGACGATTTATCACTTTATGAACCATAACTCTTGCATTTGTATCAAGGATTTGTTGTTGAACAGTGTGATATCAGTAACAGGACATGACATTTAATTGTGCTTATTTCAGTCAAGCTGTTTTTGGGAATAATTGGAATGACTCACCAGGCCAGCTGCCACCTGCTTTGCCAGCAAAAACACAGACCTCTCCGAGAAGTTCTGCGATAGATCTGCTGTGATCAAATTCTGTTGGAGGGAAAAGCCATTTTTCATGGTGGAGCTAAATTAAAACTGCCTGTGTCATCATGTAGAAATATATGTACAGTACCAGCCTGGGCCACAGTTGGGTAGAGCTTACATTTCTAAGTGTCCAGAGGAAGTGAAGGAGGTTCCCAGGGTCGTAGGCCTCTAACACCAGGTACATGGGAAAACGTGTCGTCTGACAGTATAACATCTGCACCACATTCTCATGCTTACACACTTTAGCGTGAAATAAAACCCAGTCCATAAACTCTTTAGCTTCGGGTCGGTCAGGGCCATCTGTGCAGGAAAACAGAAAGTCACAGGAATCAAAGTGTGATACATACGACAACCTTAGTAGTAGTGTGTTTTTTTAGAATTACAAAGCATTAGAAAGACAAAATGTATATGGGTGCAGGACATGGGGGCAAAAAATTTAAACCAGATGTAGACTAATGTTATGAAGCAAGTTTGGAAGCACTAAGGGTCTATTTTAAAAATAGATATCACTGGTTTACAATTTTTTAGAGATGATTTGCTTCAGAGATTAAATATGCTAAATGTTATTTTAATAAGATTAATTGGAAAATAAATGACAAAAGTGCCAGTTTGCTGATGTTTTCAAAGTATATGATTAAGTGTTATTACACATACAGGATGGGGAAGCAAAATTTACAATGAACATTTAGTTGTTTTTTCTCAGCAGGCACTACGTCAATTGTTTTGAAACCAAACATATATTGATGTCATAATCATACCTAACACTATTATCCATACCTTTTCAGAAACTTTTGCCCATATGAGTAATCAGGAAAGCAAACGTCAAAGAGTGTGTGATTTGCTGAATGCCCTCGTCACACCAAAGGAGATTTCAAAAATAGTTGGAGTGTCCATAAAGACTGTTTATAATGTAAAGAAGAGAATGACTATGAGCAAAACTATTAGGAGAAAGTCTGGAAGATACTATTAAAGAAGAATGGGAGAAGTTGTCACCTGAATATTTGAGGAACACTTGTGCAAGTTTCAGGAAGCGTGTGAAGGCAGTTATTGAGAAAGAAGGAGGACACATAGAATAAAAACATTTTCTATTATGTAAATTTTCTTGTGGCAAATAAATTCTCATGACTTTCAATAAACTAATTGGTCATACACTGTTTTTCAATCCCTGCCTCAAAATATTGTAAATTTTGCTTCCCCACCCTGTATATACTGGTTTATGTACATTTATATAATAGTTTTAGAAATCTTCCACTAAATAGAACCTGTAAAGTGAATGTATTCTAATGTGCAGACAGTGTTTTGAAGTAGATCTTGTAGCTCTGAGACAAATATTCCTTTTGAGTCAAACCCATTCTCTTGTTAATTCTTGAATTTCACATTTTGACCCAAGGCTGTATCTTGGAAAGTTCAGCCAACCAGCATTTTTGACTTGATTTTTCTTTATCAGTGACTCTCATGTGGTAAAATTTCATTACTTTTATTCTGGAAGCATTTTCCTTGTAGACCAGTGTATTTACTGAGATAAAAGAGAAACTATTTGTCAGATAAAACACATTTTTATATTTTTTTATATTCTTTTTTATACAACAATCCACATGTAACATGGTAAAATGGACACGGAAATTGCATGCTACTATTTTTTTTTTATATCTTTGTATTCTCTCAGGTATATTTTGGGAATCGAACTATTTATGCAAGACAGAGTGTTTCACAAAAATGACCGCTGTTGCATTTTATTTGTGTTTAAATGTGCAGGTTCTGCATGTAACACCAGTGGACACGATGGGTTACATGCAAAACTAGGAATGAGTCTGAGATTCATGAAAAACCCACATGTCTGGATAAAAAATCATAAGGATCATCAAATTTAACCAATAACCACCCTCAATGCCATAAAAAGCAATGTTTAACACAACACATATATTTACATTTACATTTATGCGTTTGGCAGACACTTTTTTCAAAAGCCACTTACGGGGGGAAAACCAATCAAATCAATCAATCAATCAAATTTTATTTATATAGCGCAAAATCACAACAAAAGTTATCTCATGACACTTTACATATAGAGTTGGTCAAAACCAAACTCTAAGCCAATTTACAGAAACCCAACAGAATCTATAATATATACAGTGATGGAGATCGTGCAATGACTGAATGAATGACTGTGTGTTTGTTTTCATCATTATTTATTTACTATTATGATGTTTGTGTCTGTGTTGTTGTTTTTATTATGCACTGACTGGATGACACTTTTTTAATTTCGTTTTTCATGTTACAATGACAATAAAGACTGTTCTATTCTATTCTATTCTATTCTATTCTATTCTATTCTATTCTATTCTATTCTATTCTATTCAAATTTTTACACAGTGTCTTTATTTATAGCGGTATATAAGACCATTTCCAGCGGTGTTTCCAGATCAAATGCACTGACACCTAGGTAGCTTTAATGTTCAGATTTGGGTCCTATTTTTGGCCCCAGTATTTAATTAAACATTCATTTATTTTGGGATGGCTCAGAGCAAGAGTATAATTTTTTTTCATTTATTTGAGGTCATCATTAGGTACATCCTGGGGGTACTACACCATATGTGGATTGTGAATTCTAGAGTTGTGTATAATAAGCATTTAAACATAAAAACACACACATTGTGATATAATATTGGTTTTTTTTGTTTTTTTGTTGTTGTTTTTTTTTTTGCTTTATAGTTCAGGAACATTTATTAATGCTGTTGGGTGTTTTTTTTTTGCACCATGCAGTGTGTATTTAAGGTATTTATTGGGTTTAAAAATCTGGTATAGTGTCAGGTACTAAAATGAAGCCAGTTTTATAGAAGCACCCCTTTACAAGGGAGAAAAAATGAGTGGATGAATTTGGTAAATCCATCCATGCAGTACCTCTGAGGGACTTCACCACCACAGCAGAGGCAGCTCCGTCCCTGTTCTTCAGCAGGCCTTTACAAATGGGGCCGTAGCGTCCAGTCTGCCAAAACTCTACTCCCTCAAGAACACACTCCTTAGGGATTTCCCAGTGATACAAAGCTGCCTGCATCTTTGGAGTACTGACAGACGCTGCAGTTACACACACTCTCTGCTGGCCTGTTAAAACACAACAGTGGAGGCAGTTTAATAATGAACCAGAGCCAAATGTGCACCTGGTACTGCTACCGGCCACAAACGGAACAACTTCAAATGTTTTGTGCAGTTTTCCAAAGAGGATAAATCATTATTTAATGTTATACTGTTTGCAGAATGAGCCGCCGTCCTTTGTCCTCTTGGCTTGTTCTTGTGAAGACTACAGAAAATCAGAGCCACGACTAAAACGGTGCTGAGAGCCAACAGGGAAGGGATGATAATCACCGCAAGTGGACCTGATGACTCCTCATCTAATCAACAAAAGCAACAAGAAGCAGGCTCAGAAGGTTTCAGAACACTTTGGGTGACAGGGTTTCCTCCTCTAACTTCAAAAAGCAACAAACCAGGAGAGTGAAAATCATAATTTTACCCCAGAGAGCGCAGAATAAAAGAGTGTAACCTTGAGCCGTCTGCTGTACAGAAAGTGTCATGTAATACTTACCACAAAAGGGGGAGGAAGTGTCGTTACATTTTGTTTCCCCATCCATAAGGAGCAGTAACATTTTTTTTTTTCATATATAAAAGAAACATCAGATCAAGTCAGCAGATGCCATTATAATTTATCTCCAAACAAGGTGATCCCTGTGGAGAGTATACTAATTAAATATGAAAAAAAACCTTCTCTGAAACAAAATAAAATGAAAGCACTGCCATGAGGTTTGCAGCTACAATTAATACTGACATTTCCCTACCTGACAATTGAAGTCTTAATATTCCAAATTTGCAAATTTAAATATATATTAAAAAAAACAAACAAACAAAAAAAAAAACAGAAGAAAAGCCTGAGAATCCAGCAGCAGGATGTTGAATATTCACAACGTGTCTGTTATCACCGGTTTTAAGTCAGCCTTGTGTGTCTGCCTGTGAGGGCACTGACCGGAGAGGAGATTTGGAAAGTTGACTGAATGTTAATCATTAATAAACAGTAACATTAACAGGTGAGTCACTTACATCTACTCTTAACAGTAAACATATTAGCCATATAAATGTTTTATTCCCTGTACGGTTTTATGTCCCATATGTGAAAATACAAACAGATCATAAAACCAAACAATAACTAAAGCACAAATTAACTGAAGCTTATAAATTATAGACTAAAGTAATAAAAAGTTAGTAGGTTAAAGGTGTGATACTGTTCTTTTAGGTCAAGAACTCCAGCAGCACTTGTATGGAATAACTTTATTCGTACCAATGCATTTCAGCTCGTGGTCTTCATCAGGATCATGACCAGCTACTTTTAACCCATAAAGACCCAGTGGCACTTCCCAAATGAAGTTTTCTCTATATTTAACCTTTCTTAAGTCATTTATCACCATTGATTGTAATATTATCCTCCCTATTTTGCTTTTTTTTGTGTAAATCATGTATTTTCCAATACTTACTTCACTGATCATGTAGATCATAGGTGTCAAACATGCGGCCCAGGGGCCAAATCCAGCCCGCCAAAGGGTACAATCCAGCCAGTGGGATGAATTTGTAAAAAATTGCAAAAAAAAATTACACTGAAGATATTAACAATCAGTGGTGTCAAAATCATTTTAATTCAGGTTCCACATACAGACACATACAGTCCAATTAGATTTCAAGTGGGTCAGAACCAGTAAAATATTATCATAATAACTTAGAAATAATGACAATCCCAAATTTTCTCTTTGTTTTTAAGTGTAAAAAAGTAAAATTACATGAAAATGTTTACATTACCAAACTATACATTTACAAAAAATGTGAATAACCTGAACAAATAGGAACAAACGGAAATGTCTTAAGAACAGTAAATGCAATTTGACCAATATTCTGCCCGTTACCAAATGTTTTGTGCGATTGTAATGCACTTGTGTAAATGATAAACCGAAGCAGAATATTGTTAAAATTGCACTCGTTTTTCTTAAGACAATTCAAGTTGTTCATGTTATTCAGATTTTTAAGGAAACTTTATTGATGTAAACCTGATCATAATATAATTTTACTTTTTTCACTGTTATTATTTTACTGGTTCGGCCCACTTGAGATCAAATTGAGGTGAATGTGGCCCCTGAACTAAAATGAGTTTGACACCCCTGATGTAGACGTTCATAAAAGCTCTGATTAAAGTTGAGGGTTATTATACAAGAAACAGAAAACTGAAGAAAAGTGACTTTTTCAGCAAAAATATCAATAACTGAACGTAAAAACAAGCATGTCCATTCACTGTCATTTAACAAACTCTATGGGTTTTACTGGTGAATCATTGCTGTAGAAGATGACGGAGCCTCTGAATGTCCAGATGGGTCATATCTGATGACCATGAAAAGATGAATAACTGTGTTTTACACCAGTGATTTACATGTATTGATAGGATTAATGGATCAACAACAGGTATTAAACAGTTTATATCAGTAGACAGTTTTTGTTGCCAGTGGCTCTTTTGGTCTTTATAGGTTAAACAAGATATAAAATACGAATAAGTGCATGAAAACAATCAGGCGTGGTTGTAGATTTTTGCCATTTTTTCCCCTTTTGTTTCATGTTACATATGCTACTTAAATGCAGCTGGTTATATATTTCTTTATGACCTTTATGAAGGACACAAGCTCTACAGTTAGAGTGAAATACAAAATAAAGAGTTTCTGTCCTTCTCTGTGCACTTTGTAAGGCAAGGCAAGTTTATTTGTAAAGCACATTTCAGCAACAAAGCAATTCAAGGTGCTTCACACAGGACATTGAAATACAACGACAAGGGAAAAAGAAACACATTTAAAACATTATAAAAGAAACATGTAAAAGGTGATTAAAAACAGCAAGTAAGAAAACAACACATAAAATCCAAAAACATAAAAACATACACATAATAAAGTAAGAGTTGCAGTGCAGAGTTTCGAAAGAGAATATAAAATTTAAAAAGTAAAAAGCCTTTTAGTCAAAGGCAGCAGTGAACAGGTGAGTCTTTAACCTTGACTTAAATCACAGGTGTCAAACATGGGGCCCGGGGGCCAAATCCGGCCCGCCAACGGGTCCAGTCCGGCCCTTGGGATGAATATGTGAAATGCAAAAATTACACAAAGATATTAACATTCCCTTTAGTTCAGGTTCCACATTCAGACCAATTCAACCTCAAGTGGGCAGGACCAGTCAAATACTATCAAAATAACATATAATAATAATAATAACTCCAATTTTTTCTCTTTGTAAATGTAAATATTTTCATGTATTTACACTAAAACAAAGTATAATTTCACAAAAAATGTAAATAAGCTGAACAAATATGAACATTTTGAAATGTCTGAAGTGCCACTTTACCAATATTCTGCCTGTTATTAAATGTTTTATGTATTTGTAGATCCACTGTGATCTGTAAGTTCTAATGTACATGTGTCAATGATAAACTGAAACATAATATTGTTAAAATTACACTTATTTTTCAGTTTGTTCATGTTATTCACATCTTTTGAAAGGATAGTTCGTAGATATAAACCTTTTCGTAAAGTAAATTTACTTTTTTTTCGCTCTAAAACATAGAGAAAAGTTGGAGTTGACATTATTTATATATTATTATGGTAGTATTTTACTGGTCTGGCCCACTTCAGATCAAATTTAGCTGAATGTGGCCCCTGAACTAAAATGAGTTTGACACCCCTGACTTAAAAGAACTCAGCAGCCTCTCAGCAGACCTGATATTTTCTGGTAGTTTGTTCCAGATATACGGAGCATAGAAACTGAACGCTGATTCTCCATGTTTAGTTCTGACTTTTGGAACACAGAGCAGACCTGCACCAGATGACCTGAGTGGTCTGGATGGTTCATACTGGACTAGAAGGTCTCTGATGTATTTTGGGCTTAAACCATTCAGTGCTTTATATGATAGCAAGAGAATTTTAAAGTCTATTCTCTGAGAGACAGGGAGCCAGTGTAGAGGATGTGAACTGTGTCCGAATCGTCTACTTTACAGTTCTGTGCATCAAAAAGCAGGAGTACAAATGGACTTTTTTTTTTCCATACTTTATTTACAAAATATTGTATACACATAGACCAGAACATGGCATGGAGAAAAAAAACCACAACATATCATAATGCTCGAGGTGAGGCAGGAAGAACTTAAATACAATTACATAAATAGGTAAGTAAATTCAAAACAAATAAATAAATAAATAAATAAATAAATTTTAAAGAGTAAAGGAATAAACAAGAAGAAAGAAAAATAAATAAATAAATAAATTGATTAATAAAATAAAAATAAATAAATTACAACTTAAATTCGTTACATAAGGCTTTAGTCTTCACAGCTTTAGGGTTGGTGCAAAAGTTGAGTGTGTCTAAATAGGATTTCAAATAAGATTTAAATACCACAAAGCTGGGTTTCTGATTAGCAAATTTGCTTGTATGCATATGAAATTTAGCTAATAAGGACATGAGATTAAGAATAAACAATTTCCGAACAGGCAAATCAGTAATAAAGAAACCAAATAAAATATCTTCAGTTTTGAAGTTAAAAGAAATATCCAGCTTTCTATTAAAAAAAAAAAGATTAATATCACACCAAAATATTTGACAAAATTCACATTCCCAAAACAAATGAATTAATGTTTCATCCAAATTATGACAAAATGAGCAAAAAGGGTCGACATTGATCTTATACTTAACTAAAGCTGAGTTAACTGGATAACACCTATGTAACAGTTTTAAAGATACCTCTCTCACTTTATTTGAAATAAAAAATAAAAAACTTCCTTGGTAATAACCATACCTTTTCCCATTCCACATCAGAATATAAATTTCTCCAAAAAAAGATGGAAGCTTGCTTACAAATTGTATCCCTTTGAATCATTTCTCTAATGCAGGGGTGTCAAACTCATTTTAGTTCAGGGGCCACATACAGGCTGATATGATATAAAGTGGGCTGGAACTGTAAAATAATATAAATAATAAGATAATAATAACTTTTGAGTGAAAAAATCAAAATTCTGTAATGAAAATGTTTACATCTTTGAATTGTATTTGAACATAACATGAAAGAATATGAACAACCTGAAAATTCTTTAGTAAAATAAGTGCAATGTTAAGAATATTATGCCTTAGTTTATCACTTATACATGTGAATCACAACTTACAGAACACAGTGGATCTACAAATACACAAAACATTAAATAACAGGGAGAATATTATTAAAATTCCACATACTTCTCTTAAGACATGTTAGATATTCATTTTTTTGTAAAAGTCTAGTCTGTAAATGTAAATATTCTTGTGTAATGTAACTTTTTTTTTACATTATAACAAAGACAAAAATATACTGGGTGGGGAAGCAAAATTTACAATATTTTGAGGCAGGGGTTGAAAGACAGTGTATGACCAATTAGTTTATTGAAAGTCATGAGAATTTATTCGCCACAAGAAAATTTACATCATAGAAAATGCTTTTATTCTATGTGTCCTCCTTCTTTCTCAATAACTGCCTTCACATGCTTCCGGAAACTTGCGCAAGTGTTCCTCAAATATTGGGGTGACAACTTCTCCCATTCTTCTTTAATAGTATCTTCCAGACTTTCTCGTAATAGTTTTGCTCATAGTCATTCTCTTCTTTCCATTATAAACAGTCTTTATGGACACTCCAACTATTTTTGAAATCTCCTTTGGTGTGACGAGTGCATTCAGCAAATCACACACTCTTTGACGTTTGCTTTCCTGATTACTCATATGGGCAAAAGTTTCTGAAAAGGTATGGATAATAGTGTTAGGTATGATTATGACATCAGTATATGTTTGGTTTCAAAACAACTGACGTAGTGCCTGCTGAGAAAAAACAACTAAATGTTCATTGTAAATTTTGCTTCCCCACCCTGTACAGTTTTCATTATTTATAGGTTATTATGATAGTATTTTACTGGTGTGATTATTTTTAGATTGAATTGACCTACAGTGATTTTCACATCCTGTACTGTTAATACCTTCAGTGTAATTTTTGAATTTCACAAATTCATCCCAATGGCCAGATTGGACCATGTGGCGGGCCGGATTTGGCCCCCGGGCCGCATGTTTGACACCTGTGCTCTAATGCATTTATTATTAGTTTTTGTTTTTTTTTTTTTTTACTCAAGAATAGATCTAAATTTCCTATGTATAATTCTGATTGCGCAATTTGAGGGGTACCAATGGACATATGGGTTTGTGTGATGTTTTGTGAGTTCCATCCACTGACTCTTATAACCACAAGAGGGCAGGATTAGGCAGGAAATCCCCTCTAAAGGGTCGCCTCCTCAGTTAAGAACAGGAATTTCAGCATTTGTCCAACTGCATCTCAAACGTCATAACTTTATCCACATATGAAGCAAACAGAACCGGCTCAAACACACCAGTAAGGCTTATTTCAAAGCTTTATTTCGCCTTTCCCAGAACTTAACCTATTTCCCACGTGAAATATGCGTCCCATCTCGGGAAGCTCCGCCTTATTAAACACACAATCCAGCGTTTCCAAGCCTCACATGACCCGCCTCCTGCCACTGACTATTGGTTCGTGCGTAATCTTTAGGACCGTCCTCTAACCTGGGATTGGACCAGAGGAGTTGCAATCGAAAAGCAACACGGAAAAGATAGAAAAAAAAAAAAGTTATGGAGCGGACCTTAATCGGATCACGGCTCTTGCATGCTGCTGCGTAGTTTTCAGCAGAAAAAAAAAATCCACACAGTGCCTCCGGAGAAGAAGGGGAGTCCACGGAGCGCGTTACGCACGAGTAAAAACAGGACTTAAGTGTTTTGTAAGAACCGGATCACCAGCCGGTTCAGCAGAGGACCAGGTATGTTTTTCCGTTTCCAAGGGCTGCGTTGCTGATGTCACCGCAGAGGAGGGCAGGACAGAAGGACAGGTGCGTAAAGTTGACTGTGCCGTTCATTGGAAAGCATGAAGAAGTATCACGGGACGACGCGCACCACAGCTCACTAATCTGTTTGGGAAATCAAGCTTTTTTTTTCTCCGTTTTTATTCCACCAGCTTAAACTATTTTCTCAACAGTGTTGCCACATTGAGTCTATTTTTTTAAACTCCTAAATGGAATAGACACCACGCGTTTGGCTCCGGTGCGCACAAACTGCAGGGGTTCACAAGATCTGTGGAGTGGGGTGGATGAACCCGCTGCTGCTTTTTGAAGTGCACATTACTTCAAACTGGGGTGTGGGATCGAACCAGCTCCAGCTCCAGCATCAGAAGCAACACTTTCCGCTTCAATGCGACACTGACGCAGGTCTGGCATCCCAGTCCCAGACAGGTGATGCTTGGGTAATACATGGAAGATCGGACATCAACAGAGTGAAGGTGATCTGAAAACACAGACTTGTTTTCTTTGTGTGTGCCTGGAATGGAATAAAATAAAGGAAACCAGCTTCGACTTTTATAATCTGCAATGTTTTTTCCGTGCGTCATTACATCTTAAGAGTAAGAGGCGGGTTTTTGCACTGAAGGACACTCGTTCTTGGACTTCCTTCTAGGTTCACAAGAGCAGGTCAACCATGTCCAAGACACTGAAGAAGAAGAAGCACTGGTCCACTAAGGTGCAAGAGTGCACCGTGTCTTGGGGGGGTTCCGGGGAGTTGGTCACCGTGGTGGAGGTGCGTGGAGGCGCAGAGCTCGGAGAGTTCCCCTACCTCGGACACATAGTTTCCGAGGCGATGGTTTGTCACGTTGGGAGGTTTCCGTGCAGTGGAGACGTGCTGCTGGAGGTGAACGGCACTCCGGTGAGCGGACTGACCAACCGGGACTCACTGGCTGTCATCCGCCACTTTCGAGAGCCAATCCGTCTGAAGACTGTGAAACCAGGTGTGTGCACATGTTATTTGGAATCACTGAGACCCTCCACACTCCAGCTTCCACATTACGCACACATACAAACACGTTACGCACAGAGAATTGGTGGAAGAGTGACTGAAAATTGAGAAGCTCGGGACAGGTGTGACTGGTATCATGAATAAATAAGAGGGGCTTCTAGGTACAGCCCCACAGCTGAGCCCCTGTTTGCCTGGTGGGCACATTGTGGAAGGATCAAGTGTGTGCGTGTGTGTGTGTGTGTGTGTGTGTGTGTGAGTCCATAGCCTGTGGTCTGTTCCCATGATGAATGAAAGTCTGGTTTTTTGCCCACAGAGGTAAAGCATTTCCTACTTTTGCCAAATATTACAAGTTTAACCCTTTCATGCATGAATTATGAGAACCTTAGTTAAGATTTTTTTTCCTGAGTGTTTTTATTCCTCTTTAGGCATAAAACCCCCCCCTAAAAAAACCAATGTGATTGAATTTTATTTAAAATCAAAATCAAATCAAATTTTATGTATATAGCGCCAAATCATAACAAAAGTTATCTCATGACACTTTACATGTAGAGTTGGTCAGAACCAGACTCTAAGCCAATTTACAGAAACCCAGCAGAATCCTCCAGGAGCAAACACTGGTGACTGGTGACAGTGGAAGGAAAAACTTCCCTTTAACAGCAGAAACCTGGAGCAGACCCAGACTCCTGAAGTCTGCCTTGACCAGTTGGGTTAAAGAGAGAGAGTAAAGGAGGAGAAAAAGAGAGAGCGATAGAGATAGAGGGAGACTGGGGGAGAGGGGGGAGGTAGGGGGAGACACATGGATGCAGCTGATGCAGAGATAACTGAACTAGAACATCTATGGAACTGTATAATAAACACTATCATAACTATATGGATAAGTGAGTGATGACGATGAAGGTGGAGAGAGGCAGGACCACAGCAGCAGGTCCAGAGATGATCCAGAGAAAACCTGTGGTGATCCAGGGAAAACCTGTGATGATCCTGGGAAAACCTGTGAGGCAATAAAGCACAGAGACTCCAGGGAAGAAGTCAGGTCAGTAACATGAACCTATTTTTCATGGAGTTACAAAAATGTCCACTTACCTGGACACCATGTGTTTAACCCTTTCATGCATGGCGTCCACATTTTTGGACACATAGTTTAAGCTCATTATCCAAAGGGTTCTAAAGGTAATATTCTCCAAACCACATGGGTTTCCCCTCTATAGACCCACAGCAATACAATGAAAAGAAGTGTCATCTTAGTTTTAGAATGTGGACTGCTCTGTGAACTTATAAAGTTAACCCCCTCAGACCCAGCTATGGGTTTACTGTCCATGTTTGTAGACAGGAGTCATATCTTTATACAAAAAAACCCCTCCAAAACAAACAAAACAGCTGTCCACCACAACGGACATTCCATAAAAATTTTTAAAAATGTGTCTGAAAAAAATATTGCATCGTGATGTTTCCAATATATGCAATAATTTAATTAAAAAAAAAAAAAAAAGTCAAAACTCAAATATTAAATATCTTAATAAAGTCATATTTAAAAAAAAAAAGTTCAACATGCATTTCAACTTTAGCCTAATTTTGAGTAATAAAATCAGTCTAAAAATAAAATCTAGATCGTTTTTTTTCATAATTCATGCATGAAAGGGTTAATTTTTGAAGCAAAAAAACCCCCCAACAAAAACGTGTATTTAAAACCCACCATCAGAAAGTGGAAAACTATGAAATAAAAACATTTTTCATGCAGCTAATCTGATATTTTCTAACATTTTCACAAACTCTAATACTAGTTATTACTCCATGGAGAAAATATGCAAAAAAAATTTTTTTTTGATTGAGAAAACTTTTAAATTACAGTCTAATAACAATTAGCAATTTATTTACACTCAAACACATTACTGCAGATCAGGTTTGAATGGTATGAATTGCAGTGTATGGGATGGTGCTGTGTTGGATGATATGAAGCTAAAACAACAAAACCCATGAATATACAAGCGAACAGCTGTAGAATAACTGTCCACTGTAGTAACCAGTATGCATGAAAGGGTTAAAGGAGTTTTAAACTGAAAGGTTGTTGAGTTTGCATCTTTTTTATGCATGTGTTACCCCTCCTTCCTCTGCTTCTATACCATACAACAGACACATATAGTCCACACGCACACATGTAAGAGGACACAGCTTTAATGTCATTTTAATTCTGTGTCTAAACCCAGCTAAAAGCTTATTGATTGGATTTACTCTGTGTGTCTGGCACTTCCTGACTGCATATGGTCCAGAGTCATGCCTATTGAACAGCATGTGTTAAATGTGTCAAAACACACTGACATTCAACGTCTAACTGGTGCAAAGGCAGGGTGTGTGTAAAGGCTTGTGTGGTTGGATAGATTTGATAGAGATACTGCTGAGTGTGGCACTTTGCAAACACTGTGCAGGGATTTGTTAATGGTGGCCTCCCTGGCTTAGACAGTGTCCGTCTGCTTGTGGTGTTGAGGTGAGTCCCAGTCTAATTGAATCAATTAGGTCCGTATCCTTAAATCCCCAAGATGCTGCACTAGCCCGGTGACACAATTGACACCCTGACTGTTGGTGTTTCTGCTCTGTGACGGAGTTTCATGAAGTTAGTCGGTTAATTTCTGCTATAAATTAAGTTTGATTAGGGTAAAATGTGTGATCAAGTCATTATCTCTAAACTGAGAAGTATTTTTAACTGAAAGTGCTTTTTTTTCCTGCTGCCTAAGTGTAATATAAGTGTGTATTTTCTCCATTTACTCTGTTAACATTCACAGCTTTTTAAAGTAATCTTTTTGACCTTGTGTTACATAACCTTACTTGTATGGTAAGTGATGCTCCAGCTCCACTTCCATGTGTGAAGGCTGCTTACCATGGACTCCTCTGTTCCCCTTGGGGCCTTGCTGTGTGTTTATATCTCTGTCCTCTCTCTCATGATTAATTCATACATCATCCATCATTGATGGCTGCTCCATGCCAAGATGAGGTGGCTGGATGGGCAGATCGGATTCAGCCAACCGGTGTCAGAGTGAACTCGTATTCTCAGGAGATGGTGAACTTGTAAATGAGGATAAATACTAGGAATGAGCAGAGCTGAGGCTCAAGATGAAGGATGTTAAAGGGGCAGATCTGTGTTCTTTAAAGTGTAGTCACAGTTAAGCTTTGCTCGTCTTGCAAACGCAGCAAAAAAGTTACACTAGTCTGAATGAAAAGCTTTTACATTACATTGTCTCTGCTGTTTTTTCCTCCCTGTTTCTTGCAGCCTAGTTTGTCTTTATCTTCTCCCTTCACTCCATTATGCCTTATCATCACATTTTTCCATTCCCCCTCATCTCTGGTATTTTCCTTCCTTCACTACATTTTTCTATATTTTAATCTTACTTTTAGCTTCCCTCTAATCCTTTTTTTTAAAAATACGAATACTTATCATAAGAATACTATTTTCTCTGTGTTTTTTAAACCTTTTATCACTGCTTCTACTACTCTATTCTCCAAGGGAATGTAAAAACAAATCTTTAAAATGTAGTCATTGCTTCCTCAGTGAAAGGTGTAAATTTACTCAGCTGTCATAGCAAACCGGACCTGCACTTTTTTTTTGCCTTCATTCCAGCTGAGAACACTCAATGCTTCTCCAGCATCATCAGGACAGAAAACAGAAGTTTGTCTTGAGTGGTCCTCTGGCTCCAGACCAGCTGATGCACTCAGTATGCAGCTCCCATCCCGACAGAGAAGCAAGGCAATAGGCAGTAACCTTGAGGGGACAATTGAGAGTAGAGGCATCGCAGATACCTACTGCAGCTTAGAGACTTGTGAGTGGGCAGCTCATTGATTAATGCCGTAAACAGACTTAGATCTGCTTGTTTTTGCCTCGTGGAGCTTAATGGATCGACCACATAGCACCACTGAGCTGGAGCACCCTTGATGTACAAATCTGGTCTATAAAAGAATCCCTTTGCTTTATCATGGAAAGTCTGAAAGATAAATAATTATTTGCCTTTGGTGGATAAGAGATTCTTAATACTGGACCGCATGAGTCATACTGGCACTGCCTTTCGATATGAAGTATAATTCATTATATCTCTATACTATACTTCACCATCAGGGTACATTTTTAATGGTGTTTAAGTAGGACAGGGATATTCCCACGGTGGCGTGTAAATTATTTGTATGTTAATAAAGATATTATGGATGCCAATTAAAGAAACAGTGTTTATATACTTTTTCAGTAATATTTTTATAGATGAATGGAATTCAGCCAAGACTCTTCCCAGGAGTCTTCCTGCTACAGAAGAGCATATTTCAGGAGTCTATATCAGGAACACAGACCTAAGTCACGGTATCTGTTGTATCTGGTGAGAAATTATGTCCAAAAATTGGTAGTTTTAGTCACACCCCACTTATAACCCACTGTGTTTTTTTTTCTTCTTTTTTTCACTTATGAAAGAGAGTGGTATGGATAACTACAGTACTTAAGGTATGTCACTAGGGGCTTTTTTTGTGAAATGTGTAGCATTTTCAGGCAGTCACTGGCTGTTGTTCTCTGTCTAATAGACTCATTTTAGGCTTGAAATGCAATTAAATAAATAGAGCAGTATTGTAACCCTGAAGGAACCATCAGGTAGCAATAAGCTTCAATAACAGAGCCAAAGATAATTGCGATATCTTCTTGATATATTTTCCTTTCTCTGCTTTGTCTGTTTCTACCTCGTTTCTAGTTTTCTATATATTACCAGTGTGACCTGAAAATGTGCTTGAACTGCTTTTACTTCAGTTTGATTGGACTGAGCAGTTGACAAAAATGAGTCAAACCCTGTGTGGCGGCCGTGGCTTAGGAGGTAGAATCCAATAACAGAAGGGTTGGAGGTTCGAATCCCGCTCTGTCATGTGTTGTTGTGTCCTTGGGCAAGACACTTCACCCTCCTTCCCTCCAGTGCTGCTGCTCACACTGGTGTATGAAAGAGTATGAATGTTTGGTGGTGGTTGGAGGGGCTGTAGGCGCTACCCCAGGGCAGCTGTGGATACATGTGTAGTTTACTAGGGGTGTGTATTGGCAGGAATCTGGTGATACAATACAAATCACAATACTAGAATCCCAAAACGATATATCGCGATATATCACGATACTGTTAACAAGGCGATATTTTTTGTTTTGTTTCTTTTTTTAAAAGATTATTTCCTAGAACAACTTATAGTGCAGCATTTGGATAAATAAAGTGTTAACATGTGGCTTTACCAGTACAACCCCCCCCCCCCCCCCCCCCCCCCCCCCCCCCCAAATAAATAAGTAATGTTTTACAGACATTACTGTAGCATACCCCCCCGAATGAAGAATGATGCTTTACTGGTGATTTTTTCTTGATTTAATAGCAGTAAATCTTTAAATACACCGTAAGAGCTTGTGCCTCTTCAGAGGGGCGGCTAACACGTAAAACTATTTTTTTCTCTTTGTGCCATCAAAACAGGAAGTTACTTTTCAAAATAAAAGTCCAAGGTGTCCAAACCGGAAGCTCCCCTCCACGTAGCCAAAAACAAAAAACAATACACCAAAACGCAACCACAGAAGTGAATTTAGCCATTATGCTTAGGGTAATTTACAATTACAGTTTAAGATCCTGCTTAAATGTTCGTATTCTATTACGAAAAGAATACATAGTGATCAGTCCCTGAATCATCCAACATCACAACATTATTTTTGTGCATTCCCAATAAAAAAAATTGCCTCTTTCAGACAGTAAAAAGTGCTTTTAAGATGCTTGAATTATCCATTATTTAACAAAACAGTATTATCAATTTCAAAAAACTACCTTTATGACCTGCAGTATCACAATACTACTTTTGTAGTATACAAACAACAGAACAAAATACCATGTGAATATAGAAATAAAAGAGCTTGAAAAACAAAAAACAAAAATGAACCTCTGCTATGTCTGCATTTGAATAAATACTAAAAATATTGATACAGTACTTTTTAATATCGATACAGTATCGTGAAGTGAAATATCGCAATATATTGCAATACCGGTATTTTCATTCACTCCTGTAGTTTACCACCACCAGAGTGTGAATGTGTGAGTGAATGAATAATGGATCCACTGTATGCGGTTTGAGTATGTGTTCATAGAAAAGCGTTATATAAATCTTATCCATCATTATTATTATTATTATTATTGTTATTATTATTATTATTATTATTACTTGAACTCTTAGTGATTCAATTGTAGTTTGACCTCTTGAGGTTATTTTTGGTGAAGTACTTCCTGTATCTGCATCCGTTTTGACCTTGATGACTTAATTATGTCAACACTTACAATGTATTTTAGTTCGAAAGAAAAGTACAAGCTCAAATAACCGATAACATGTGAGATTTGTCTCTTATAATCAGCTAAGTCTCTTTGTGTTAGAAGATTAACACCATGTGGTAATTTGTTACTGTTTTCAGAGGCGATCTCTGTTCCTTTTGGCTTGCTCGTGGTGCCATATTAAGAGTAACACTTCATACGTTTGCCATCAGCTGCACAGCAGAGCAGTAAGCGCACAGTCTGTGTTAATGCAGTTCCCCCACGGTGCAGTCAGGGCTTCTATGACTAAGCTGCTCTAAAACAGCTGAGAGGAGCTGTCAGGATCTCTCCGGTTCTGTGCATTCTCCCCATGGTAAATGTAACTTCTGTTCCAGTCATTGCCTTTGTCACATCTTCCTCTAGAGTGAAGACCAATTTTGTCTTGCTTTTCCCTTGAAAAGAAACCCAAAAAAAAGGATTCTGGAACTGTTACTGTAACTAGACATATGTGATGCTGATGGGCAAATCTTTTAATTATGCCTTAAATTAACTCAGTCATAGAAATACTTTGAAATTCAAAATTCCAACCTTAGTGTGGTATTGGAGGACATAAAAAGACTTTATCACTTTTGTGAAATATTTCAACATTTTTTATTGTCATGTAGAAAATCAAGATCAATTAATTTACCATATTCAGTTCTTTTCTCGTAAGTGGCAAAAAAATAAATAAAAAACCCATGAAGTATATATGAAAAATACTAGAAAAACACACGTAATATGAAAGGAACATGTATTTAAGAAAATTAGAACATTACAACAACATAAGTGCTGATTCAGATACTTGTCAACATACACATTATCCCAGTGTTTTTCAACCTTGGGGTCGGGATCCCACATGGGGTCGCCTGGAATTCAAATGGGGTCTCCTGAAATTTCTAGTAATTGATAAAAATAAAATCAAAAACTTACAAATTAAAAATATATGTTGAGTTGAGTGAGACAATCCCAGTACATAAAAGACATGACAAACTGAAGCTGAAACTGAAGCACTGTGGTACTGTTTATCTTTCAAATGTTCATTGTGGTCAGTTTCAGATGCTGCAGCTCTTTCATAATTCATAGTTTGAGTTCTTGTTCAGTATTAATTGTCAGCCTTGTAAATCCAAGCTGGACTGACTGTACATATCCTGACCGAGGAAAATAAAATTCTCACTTTGTGCAGTAATCTACACCTGGCTTTTCTGCCTCCGTCCATAATAATGTGCATTGTTTTGGCTAAATATCATCTAAAATTAACTTTTATTTGCAACATAGGACAGCAAAGTGTTACACTGGAGAAACTCTAAATCTTACCAAGTGTATTTTTCTCATTTCTAGTCAAAATATCTCATCACACTTAAAATAAGACATAATCACCTAAAGAGTAACTTGTGAGATGTAAGAGCTTATTTTTAGTAATAGATCTTGAAAATTTTATTTGAAGATAATTTTCACTTGTTCCATTGGCAGATTTTTTTGCTTGAATTAATTTAGCAAAAAAATCTGCCAATGGAACAAGTGAAAATTATCTTGTAAGATTATTTGAAATAAGATTTTCAAGATTTATTGTCTAAAAATCAGTTCTTATATCTCACTGAAAAGTTACTCTTTAGGTGATTATGTCTTATTTTAAGTGTGATGAGATATTTTGACTAGAAATGGGAAAAATACACTTGTTATTATTTAGATTTTTTCCAGTGTACATTATCAAAAACAAATTAATTTTAGCAAAAAAAAAAAAAAAAAGTCTCAGTTTTGAACATCTGGGGTCACCAGAAATTTGTGACGGTAAAATGGAGTTACGAGCCAAAAAAAGGTTGGGAACCACTGCGTTATCCCTTTGAACATCATTACTTACATTAATACCATTACTTCATGGTACCTAACAAAGCAGGTACACTCACTGTTTACTGACCTGAGATAGTTGCTTCACTGTCCTCATTGTAACTGTTGCTGTCACTTGTTGCTTTTCTATTGACCCTCAAACTGCGCAAATATAACTCGCTTATAAAAATTGACCTAATGGAAAAACGACAATTTTGCCAAAAGTCTCATTTTTCGATTAAAAGTTTTTGAGCTGGCAAGAGGTGGTTTTTCGGGCGTAGCGCAAGTGATATATCACTTAAAACTGCAAAGGAAAGACCTTTTTTTGCAACTAGAGTCAGGTGAATTAAAAAAACGGATGTTGACAGACGTTACAAGTGAAGAAGAAGAAGAAACATGTCGCGGTATGTGTGGACACATCAGGAAACCCAATCATTTTTTAATTTAGTACCAGATAGAGGGGTAATATATAATAATAATAATGAATATATCTGTAAATCAACACCATATTTACGTTCGTCGCCATGTTTATGGAATGACTTCTCGTGTCATGTCGCGATAATAAATAAACAAATCATCGCATTTGTGACTTAATGGAAAAAACGACATTATGTACTTCTGTTTTTTCGACATTTAGTAAATATCGTCAAAGTTTTGCGCAGATGTCCAAAAGAAAAGCGACTACTGTCTTGTAATGCGTGGGAAATTACCAAAAACAATCACTTGCCTGATAAAGGGTTAAGATGAAATGACCACGAATGTAACATCACGTATTTTTTGCTGAGTATCCATCCAATATGTCTACTCTCTAAAGTTCAGTAATCCCGTATCTTTGCGTTTTTTTCTAGCCCTTTTTGTAGAGTCAGACATGGATGACACTCAACATTCAAAGTTACAAATACAGTCTTCTGCCACCGTTCTCCTCTTTGCTATTCGCTGCATCCTATTTTCTGTTTATGTGTTTACGTATATCCTATCACATTCGTACACCCGATATGACATCTACCCATCAAACCCATCCCTCTGGCAGCTCTCCTGGCTCATTCCCTAAACCTGTCACACTTCTCCAACCTCCACCCTGCCAGCCCGTCAGCGGCGTGCAATGACGGTGTAGGTGGATAGGCATACTGAAGCCCCCCAGACGGCAGCGGCTGAATACCAAAGCATGCCTTTCCGGCGTTTTTTTTTTTTTTTTTTCCCCACCGACGTGCCCCTCCCCGCAGCATCGACTCTACGGCTCACGCTCAGAACAGCATCGCACAGTTTTAATACCATCCCCGTGCCAAATGCTTCTTCTTCCCCTTGTCTTGCATTTCTGTCATCACTCTCTCACAGTGCTGATGAGACAAAATTGATGCAGTTTTTGCATGTGCTATGCATTTCACAAGCAGGATGTCTTACAATAGATAAATAAATATGACTTGGCGAGCATGTTTTAAAAGCAGTGCAGATAAATGTGTGCTGATTCACCACCGCTGCCTCTTTCTACTCACTGAGTGGTCATGCTGCAATGTCAGCAGCAGCAGCAGCAGCAGCAACATCTCCAGGTTGCTGCTGGTAGAAATGGAGGGTGTAGTTTAGAGAGTCTCATCCTCAGAGACTCCTGCCCTCCTTTCCTCAGCTTGACTCCTAATTGGTCTCTCTCTCTCTCTAGCAGCGAGCCATCCCTGCAGCTGTTTATCCCTTTTGAGATAAAGATGAGGTCAGCTTCTAAACAGTGCATATACATAACAGAGACCCAGAGTCTGGCAGCTCCTATATCACAAGGAGCGATAACCTACACTGCTGTGCTGTACAAATGAGGCTAGTTTTCACCTATTTTCATCAAAAAAAAAAAAAAAAAGCCCAGATATCTTAAAAAGAGAACACTGGTTTAAACTGATTAACATAACCGTGTCCTGATAATAAGTGTGTGTGCATGGAGACAAACAGGAGGGCTGATACCACACAACAGGTCACCGAAGACTGTGCTTGGCTTAACCCTGAGGGGTCCACGGTCACAGCCCCGTGACTGAATCACATGACATTTTCAACCCATTGTAGCGTCGGAAGTTGGACACGTAGACCACTGGGAAGAGTTGCATTTGAAAGTGTGGACGTGAAACACTCTCCCACTTTTTATTTGATGTTGATAGGGGAAATACAACTGGAGATATGATGGTTTGAAACCGAAGCAAACAAGCGATATAGCGTTACTATAGCGATATAAAGCGAGCGTTATATTTCTGACCATATCTTTGTCATTTTTTGTCCTTTTCCAAAATGGAAAAACTGTCAGAATATGTGGATTCTAATCCACAAACTGCATTAGCATTACAGGCAAGGGGGAGAATGACCCCCACCTGAACCGGATGCGGAAATCAGGAGGACCGGGGGTGGGGGGAGGGGTGAGGAAACTGGAGAAAATGCCTATGTAAAGATATGCTTTTACGTCTAATATTTGAGTATAGTTTTAATTTATTACAATTTTGATTTTATATACAGGGTGGGGAAGCAAAATTTACAATGAACATTTAGTTGTTTTTTCTCAGCAGGCACTACGTCAATTGTTTTGAAACCAAACATATACTGATGTCATAATCATACCTAACACTATTATCCATACCTTTCAGAAACTTTTGCCCATATGAGTAATCAGGAAAGCAAACGTCAAAGAGTGTGTGATTTGCTGAATGCACTCGTCACACCAAAGGAGATTTCAAAAATAGTTGGAGTGTCCATAAAGACTGTTTATAATGTAAAGAAGAGAATGACTATGAGCAAAACTATTACGAGAAAGTCTGGAAGATACTATTAAAGAAGAATGGGAGAAGTTGTCACCCGAATATTTGAGGAACACTTGCGCAAGTTTCAGGAAGCGTGTGAAGGCAGTTATTGAGAAAGAAGGAGGACACATAGAATAAAAACATTTTCTATTATGTCAATTTTCTTGTGGCAAATAAATTCTCATGACTTTCAATAAACTAATTGGTCATACACTGTCTTTCAATCCCTGCCTCAAAATATTGTAAATTTTGCTTCCCCACCCTGTATCGTAATATTTGGAACCAATATTCACTTTTAAAGTCCTGGAAAAGGTTCGTTAAGCATCTTTGTGTTATTTATGCAATAAATTATATAAATTTTTCAAATCGGATTTTATATTTTTTGTGTGTTTTTTTGTCCTTTTGTGTTGATATAGTAGGTTAAAGTGAAAAAATAATAGATGAGATAGATGAAGTTATGCTGAAAAAAAAAGACACCAAACATGGGTATAGTAAACATTTCTTCATATAGTATATAAAGGGAAAATCAAAAGTACTCAAAAAACGGCCAAAATAGGCTCAGACCCCTAAGGGTTAAATACACTCCTGTTTGACCCTGATGTGTGTGAGGACTGACCGGTCACAGGCTGATTAACGAAGAAATTGGGCATTTTTTGTAGCTGTGAGTGGCAGACTTTGACTTAAAAAAAAAAAAAAAAAAAAAAAAAAAAGAAGGGAAATAGAAATTGAAGAACGGAAACACACAGTTATGAATCGATGCACAGGTGCAAACATAGATAGAGGGATAGAGGAGATAGGTTATATGATCACTGATTGAACAGACTTTTTCCAGATGCACCCTCACTACCCTCGGTGGAGAGCCTATTTGGGGACTTTATTTCTGGCTGGGTCTGTATGAAACATCCCTGTGGTGTTGTAGCAACGCAGTAACGGGAACAGAGAGAGAGAGGCAGCTGGCACATCCCTGCCTCGGAAATTTCCCTGAGAAGGATTTTCTTTTGAAGGATGTATTGGATTTAAACAGGAAGAAAAAAATGATGAACAGGTTTACAGACAATAGAATAAAAAAAAGAAATGGGGTCAAAAGAGAAAGTAGTGCAGACAATTGGAGAAAAGCATGTGGAGAAGTGAGAAAACAGAGGATTGGAGATTTAGGAACAGGACAAAGCAGATGAGGAAGCATTAATAACTTGAAAACAATTACTTCCATTAATCACAATAATGGTATTGATGCACTGTTGTGTCTGTCTCAAATGATTCTGCCCACTGTTAATCAAACCCAACACTTATGTTTCTGACTCTCTGCTACCCCTATTAATGTCAGCAAATAACCATTCTGAATGAGCTGCTGCATGTGTATGCATGCATGCATAATAATGAGAAATTAAGGCACATCTAAAGTGGTCTCACTTGTGGTTTCCTTATGAGTCAGAATACAGCCTTTTCTCTCCATGCTTCAGGATGCTTTCAAAGTATCGTCTGCAAATTCTCTCAAAATAGATGTTAAATCTCTTTTCTTTGACCCTGAAGGAGAGCTGTGTGCAAAACTGTTACTGTTTTGATTTTCTTGGATTCATTTCCTCAGAGATCTGAAGAGTTTATTTTAGAGGATAATGATAAGACTAAGATAGATTGCCTGCCTGTTTAGTGTAGACTCACTCTTACCTCTGTTCCTCCACTTGTGATTTTTCTTTACACTCTCTGTAATAAATCAGTTGAGAAGACTCGATGTCTGAGTTAAATCTCCTGGTTGGCCATGGTACGTCTGACTTGGCGCTGTTCCTGCGCTGATAGGCCTTCGTCAATATTCATTCTGCGAGTGCAGCCCGTTCAGCTGTTTAGTCGTGGCACTCCACCTCAAACAATCGATTGCGGCCCATTCTGCTTGTGCCCATGACAACATCACTTATCAAACGGACAGAAAACCCACCACCCTCCTAACACACCTTCACAGTAACCACCTACTCAGCCAGCTGCTGCTGTGGCCCCTTCTGCTCTCAGAGCTGCAGCGCTGCCTGAGTTTTTGCCAAATTTCAGCATGAGAACAGTGAGTGAAGTGTGTGAATGTTGTCTGCCTTTGCTTGTCCTCTACGTGTCCCTTTCTCTTTCAAGAGTATTGAATAGGGCTGCACGATATTGGAAAAAACTGACATTGCAATTTTTTTATTTATTTTTTTCAACCCTGCGATATACAGGGTGCCCCCAAAAAATGTATACACACTTTAAATAAATAATTTAAATAATTTTAAAGTAGGTGTTTATTAAAACCAATCACACTAGTTCTTAATCAGTTTACCGAAGCAGACCACGCCCGTGCACATGGAGTGAGTCGCTGGTAACAACATTGAAAAGTAAGCAACGAACAAGAGAAAATCACCAAAAATGAAGACTTGGTGCCAAAAAGAAAAGCAATGTCAGTTATCTGGAATGATTTCAGCTACAAGAAGGATGATACTGAAACACATGTTCTGTGACGAGAGGAAATACAACTAATTTGTTTGACCAATTATGTCAGCACCACACAGCTATTATATCCTCCTGAGTATTTTTTCATATCGCAATATATAGGGTGTCCCAAAAAAATGTATACACACTTTAAATAATCGTGAAGTAGGTGTTTATTAAAATTCAATTAATTTTCAAAATGTAATAGAATTTACAAACATCATTTTATTGTTTTGTCACCGCCTGTTCTCAAACTGACACTGCTGACAATGCAACGCAATGGAATTGTGCACATCATGAAACAATTCCCTTGGTATTGGTTTTTTTTTTTTTTTTGAACTTTATTTTTATTAAACATGTAAAAACACAATACAGAACATTCCTTGACAGCATCACAGACTATGTATGATAGTTTGAGTAAACAAAACAAAAAAAAACAAAAAAAAAGGAAAAGCCTTTAGGTTCCAAAAAGCTAGATATTAATAGTAACGACTGAAAACGTAATAAATGGACAGTTAAGACAGTACAACATAGTGTGGGGTTCCCCTTAGTTAGAGAGGTATCTTGTTATAGGTAGCCACCTCCTCACAAAGACATCAGACCTTAATTGTAATTGAGCGGTTAACGCCGCCATTCCATACAACTCCCTCAGCTTCAGTTTCCATTGTGCCACTGTAGGTGGTTGTGGATTCATCCATTTTATTGTCACCGTTTTTGTAGCAGTCATCAAGAGTATATGTAGCAGGTACTTTTGGTCTCTGGTGTACGTGTCTTCAGGAGTTAGATCGAAAAGAAGCTGACTTGGGGTGAATAGTAAATCAATTCCCAGAATTTTATCTATCTCTCTCTTTACCGCCTTCCAAAAAGGAAGCATCAGTGGGCAATCCCAAAAGATGTGCGAGTGGTTGCCAACCATTCCACAGTTTCTCCAACATTTTTTTGCAGCTGGTTTATCTACAAATTTGGAAACGACCGATGGTGTCTTAAAGAACCTTGTCTTCATCTTCCAATCAAACTCCTTCCCATTCCCTTGGTATTTGCGTGCATTCACGTTCAGTGGCTGCTCTCAATTCAACGATTGTTGCAGGTCTCATAGCTTAGACTTTGTCTTTTAGGTATCCCCATAAAGAAAGTCTAGTGGTGTGAGGTCTGGTGAACGCGGAGGGTATTCAACCAAACCCATCCGTCCAGTCCACCTGTTTGGTAAGTTCACCAGACCTCACACTACTAGACTTTTTAAAAGACAAAGTCTACGCTATGAGACCTGCAACAGTCGCTGAACTGAGAGCAGTCATTGAACGTGAATGCACGCAAAAACCAAGGGAATTGTTCGGTGATGTGTGCGATTCCATTGCTTGGTGTCGTCAGCAGTGTCTGGACCAGAACGGACGTCAGTTTGAGAACAGGTGGTGGCAAAACAATAAAATGATGTTTGTAAATTCTATTACACTTTGAAAATTAGATGAATTTTAATAAACACCTACTTTACAATTATTTGAAGTGTGTATGCTTTTTTTTTTTGGGACACCCTGTATATTGCGATATGAAAAAAATACTCAGGAGGATATAATAGCTGTGTGGTGCCGACGCAAACAGTCAAACAAACTAGTTGTGTTTCCTCTCCCCTGTGTTTCAGTATCATCCTTCTTGTAGCTGTAATAATTCCACATAACTGATATTGCTTTTCTTTTTGGCACCAAGTCTTCATTTTTGGCGATTTTTCTCTCGTTCGTTGCTCATTTTTCAGTGTTGTTACCAGCGACTCACTCCATGTGCAGGGGTGTGGTCTGCTTCGGCAAACTGATTAAGAACGATTGTGATTGGTAAGGCAAGGCAAGTTTATTTGTATAGCACATTGCAGCAACAAGGCAATTCAAGGTGCTTCACACAGGACATTGAAATACGACAGGGAAAAAGAAACACATTTAAAACATTATAAAAGAGACATGTAAAAGGTGATTAAAAACAGCAAGTAAGAAAACAACACATAAATATTAAAGAGTTGCAGTGCAGAGTTTTGAAGGTGAATATAAAATTGAAAAAGTCAAAAGCCTTTTAGTCAAAGGCAGCAGTGAACAGGTGAGTCTTTAACTCTTTCAATGCCACGGGCCGATCAGATCGGCTTTGGAGAACACGCCATATTTGTGTACAAACAAACCATCCACCCCCATTTCTTTCTCACATTTCGATGACGTTCTTTCTGTGTCCCCCTTTTGAGACCAGACGGGAATTTGAGGTCACGCGACCGAATAAATTATGCAAATTACGATCAATAATGAATCGGCTGCGTCCGGTGCGTTTTGAATCTAAGTAGCAATCGGTCGGATGTTACCGAGCGGTTTTTGACCAAGGAAGAGCTCACGTTTCGTTTTCTGCTTGGGAAATTTTATGAATGAATTTATGAATGAAATCATATGCAAATTAGATGGCCATTTTGTAGTAATATCGTAAACACAGCGATCTGTCAAAACAGTCCCATCTGCTAGAAAATGAGTTCTGATGACGATTCAGACTTCGATTATAAAAACGACGCGAAATACTGAAAAACGGCCAAATTCTGTGGCACTTTTAAGGCTTATTAGCCCCTTAACTGTCTGGCACCGAAAGAGTTAACTATGACTTAAAAGAACTCAGACTCTCAGCAGACCTGATATTTTCTGGTAGTTTGTTCCACATATACGGAGCATAGAAACCGAACGCTGATTCTCCATGTTTAGTTCTAACTTTTGGAACCCAGAGCAGACCTGCACCAGACGACCTGAGTGGTCTGGATGGTTCATACTGGACTAGAAGGTCTGTGATGTATTTTGGGCCTAAACCATTCAGTGCTTTATATGCTAGCAAGAGAATTTTAAAGTCTATTCTCTGAGAGACAGGGAGCCAGTGTAGAGACCTCAGAACTGGACTGATGTGGTCCACTCTCTTGGTCTTAGTGAGGACTGGAGCAGCAGCATTCTGGATCAGCTGCAGTTTTCTGATTGACTTTTTAGGCAGACCAGAGAAGATACTGTTACAGTAGTCAACTCGACTAAAGATAAATGCATGGGCAAGTTTTTCAAGGTCCTGCTGCGACATCAGTCCTTTAATCCTAGATCGCTGGTGGATCGCTGTGCCCTGTATGTGTCAGGTACCCAGGTTGAAATTAGATGAAAACGTGTTGAGTTCATTTGCCTCCTAGATTGTGACTGTTGTGCACATGTACATTGTGATTCCAATGCTCAAACAACATATTGTGCAGCTCTAGTATAGAATGAAACCTCTGCTCGTAGACCATTGATTTATGATGAGATTAAACAATAAATTCAGCATCCACTTCAGTTTGGCAAAATGTAAGAAAGATTGCACACAGGTTAATGCCGTTGCGCCGTACACATACAAACAGGATGCAATGATCTTGAGACAAATGGCAGCACATATGGAAAATGAAAACCTCCATGGATCAAATAATCAAGCTGAAGATTTACTGGTCCTCATGTGGGGAAGGTAGCCATTTTCTCACCCTGTTGTTATTGCTCCTTGTATACATCTTCTTCCCTCCTTGGTGAGATGTCATGCTCTGTGGTGATGAGGTTTCCTGAGTGTCCTCATTAGAATTCATGGGTGTCAGGATCTCAGCTCAGCCAATTTAGCTTGCTTTGCTTCTTATATTCCTTAACAGGTTATTGATCTGGTCCAATCTCATCCCTGTTAAGTCAGGCGACGCATCCGGACCTGCCGCATACGTCACGGGGCCTGATCTCTATGAAAAAGCCGAGGACACCGCGGAGGACGTCTTGCTTTTTACAGTGTATTTGTCTCGCGCAGAGCTCCTATTCATATTGTTTTGCCTTTGCGGTGGGCGCTCGTGAACTTACAGTGACTCTATCTGTTATGACAGTCAGCCCTCTCAGTATGCGGCTCATGGAGACTGTTCCTTATTTTCTGATAATAAACCATTCCCAAGACACAAATTGGAGAATATTTCTACTCATAAAATATGAAGATGACTTCCTCTATTTTTCACTCGTCAGTATGTGTTTGGGTTTTTGGTATTTGGGTTTTTAAGACCTCCATAACACACACACATACACACACACACACACATATACACATACACACAGTGACAAATTTGCCCTAGGCTTTGGCAGCAGCAAGCCTATCACTAGCTCTCTGAGGTCTTTGAGCAAATTGACTCAAGAGATCACATGTGCATTACTCACTGTTCAAAGTAAGCAGATGGACGGGTCTCTCTGCAATCCTGACATTGTAGTGATGCAATCATTGGAGTATCCACTAGTACCAGTATTTCCACTCTGACACACAATGGCATAGCAGGTTATTTGAACAGCTTTGGGATGTGATCTGTTGCTACAAATGAAAATAGCCCTGGAAAAGAAGCTCTGAGGGCAACACATAAGACCCTGCACTACATTCTGTTATGTTTTTTTTTTGTCTGCCTTGGTTTTTAAAAGTACAGTATCCCCATCTGCTCAGAGGGTGATGACCAGGTCCTGTTGCACTTATTCAGATCAGCAGTTGTTGTATCAGCTATCACCTTTTGACAGGGGCGCCGCTACTAACTGTGGGCCGTATGAAAGGATAAACATTGTGGACCCTTCATACAACTCAGTACCTTCTCAATCTGTCGGGGTTGGGGGTGGGGTATACGTGGGTCCATAATAGGGATGTAAACAATTAATCAACTATCAATTAATTGTTGATAAGAATTTGCTCGATTAAAGTGTTAATTGCCCTTTTCCATGGCGGGATTTGTGGTGTTGACAGTAGGGGGCACCACTGCCCAAACTAGGCTTCATCGCTGAAGTTGAATAACACCGCGGCTGGGATAGCCAGTCATCAAACCGGATCATGGGTGCATCTCCGCGGAAACCTCACTCCGTCATGTCAGTGATGCAAAGTCAGAAATGCCCATTTCTTCTAAACTGCCCTCTTCTGATCCATTTATTTTATTGAATTTCTCTGCAGAATTTATTTAGTTATACTACATGTCATTATAAATCATTACTATGAAAAGTGCGATACAAATGAAATGTATTATTATTATTATAAAAGTCATTGCCTGTACTGTATCCAATGGTACAATAAATCAGTCATTAACGAATATTCATTAAGTATATATACAGTATTTAGCTTTTATTCTTATAGACCCTATCGAAAGAGAAATTCAGGTTCACAGGAAAATCACAGATTATCAATTAGTCGTTAATCGATTGATAAGGTCAACTGTTAACGTGTTCTTTTATTGGAAGCTCTAGGGACGAGTCTGGATTCAGATCGGTCTCAAAGTTGACAAAATGTATTCAGATCACAAATAAGGTGGACACTCAGCGCTGAGGACTCAAAAACAATGAGCCCTGAACATTACATGAAATACACATTTATTGACCCTATGGGCGGGCTCGCCTGAACAAATCAAATGGGTTGGTCTTTAACTTAACGTTATCTAAAAAGATCAACCAAATGTGGAGCCTTAACTCTAAGTAAACTTATGCCAACAATAAGTTTACCCTTATCGCCTATATTTGACTACACTACGTGTGTGAATGTGTGTGTTCAGACGTGTATCTAGAAGAACAGAACCTACTTAACTCTTGTGCAGACAGATGTTTCCTATTTTAACAAGCTTAACCTAGTGATAACATACTTAAACTACAACAGAGTACTACATAAATCCTGGTCACAAAGAACTCACTATTAACATTATTGAAGTAAAACAGATTAAACAAAAGAATCCTATGTTAAAACAATAACTATTTAATACTAAGACAGTTAATCCTAAAACGTCAATATCTAAAGAAAAATATATTTCACAACCAACTAATGATTAATGAATTAATCGATAATTTGCATCCCTAGTTCATAAGTAATGTCACTTATGCTAGTGTGAACATGCTTCCAACGTCCCACTCCCGACTTCTATGCCTGTATTATGCAGCGAATCTTACATAAAATTTTCACAACTTCCAACCTGTATCCACTGGACCCCCTCCACTCCTCTATACTATGAGTCCCCCCTCAAATGCTAGGCCCCATGAATTTGTCATGTTTACCCCCCCTTTAATGGCACCCCAGCCTTTTGAATCTGATGAAGTGCATGAATGAGCTCTGCCGTCCTTTCCAAAGTATGTTTGTGTGACCCGTCCTTATGATCACCTTCAGCGCTGTACTGTTGCCACAATGTTTTCTGTGATGTTTACCGAAAAAAAGATTGTCATTGGTTTTGGCTCCTCCAGCTCGAGTCTGTCATTTTCCCAGGATTCATTCCAACAACAACTTCAAAAGAACAATTCGTTTTGTCATACCGTCCAATCATTGGAAAATAATGTTTCTCCAGCCGAATGCATTCCTGAAGTCTGTTTATGGATGACGTGCTATTATGGTGTAATTACAACCCAATGATGATATAGTTTGACAGATTCGGTGGTATCTGTTTCATAGCTTTGACAAATTACCTCATTGTTTTCAGTATATGTTCCACATGAGCGTTTATTGGAGAATGGCGACCATGAGTGGAATGCAGTTATTTTGGATTTGTTGCGAGGGAACTGCTGCAAAGTCCAAACAGTGTATTGTTATCAACAGGTGCTTTTTCTGGCAAGCGGTTCATGTTGTTTTGATGTCACTGCTTCGTGCCAGGAGGTCATGGTAAAAACATACACTTAGAGACAGCTGCTTTTCTCACCGAGGCTTTTATGGATTTATTTTTTCCCACAGGAATTTGGATTTCATTATTTTTATGCATTAAAGTCTTATTTTCTTTGGTTTCTCACCTATAGTTTTAATCTGTGTGTGATTTTATGTAAGTTGTGAATATATTTCTATTATATTTGTGAGCACATTTTGTTATTTGGAGACAAGTTAGCTGCGCATAACAACTTTTAATAGCCTTCAGGGATTGGTTTTTTAGGCTCAACATAGATTTAGGGCTTAGGTGTTACAATGAAGGTTAGGACAAGAGGCTAAGAAATGCATTATGTCAGTGTCCTCACAAACATGAGATTTGACTCTGTATGTGTGTGTGTGTGTGTGTGTTTATTTTTCCTTTGCCTGGTTTGATATGATATAATCTGCATCAAGTTTCATTCAAGGCCCATCATTTGTATGCCAGTCATTCATTATATCTCTGGCACATGTCCTGTAAATGAAAAGTGATTTCAAGGTGGTGTGGCCTTGAGGTCTCTAAACCGATTATGATTCCAGTCAAGCTTCAACACTAACACATCAACCCAGAAAAATCACCTTCCTGTGTGTTCGCTCAGAGGATGCAACAGCTTTCTCTGTTTTTGTGAAAGATGTGGAATGCGAGAGAGAGGAATCCGGTTCAACGGGCGTCAGTGTAAAGTAGATGCACAACCTGTTTTCTCCTCCACAGGGGGGAAAAAGTACGGGGACGACCTGATGTAAACAGCCTATTTGGACTCGGCTGAAAGCATCCTAATACCACAGATGAATGTCGCAACAAAACGGTTTACCTTGGCTTGGGGAAAAAAGGGAAAAATTAAGTCAAAGAACTTGCTTACATGTTTTGGCTTGGAAAAGTCTGAAATTTGGCTTTAGTAGAGGAAGTCGCCTTGAGCTAGCTTGCTCATTCTGCTTTCATGATATCAGACTTCCCCTTGACTGGCCCAGGCCCTAGCAGAGCTGGGATGGAATTACTGCTGTCTGCGTGCCCAGGCTGCCTAAGAGCCTGTGTGTCAGGGGGCTGCTTAGGAACTGGCAGACCAGCACAGCTCTCACTGATTCAACATTTCAGTTGACAGACACCACAGTGAGGTTGAGAAGTAAACAGACATGCAGGCACAGGCGCTGGTGCACGACACATACAGAAATACACACAAACACACACACACGTGCACACATACATGCACAAATGATGGATAAAGTTGAGATTCTTTTTGACAACCACCCACCCGCCGATTGACCCACGTGACCCCGTGGAGCAGTTTAGCACGAGACGGCTCCAGGCTGGACATATGGGAGTGAGAAGAAATAGATCCTCTTGTCGTGAAATATGCAGACTGTCTTGTTTCCACTACTGTGATTGTGACATGCTGTGTCGTGTGACATGTTTTTTTTTGTTTTTTTTTCATGCATATGTAAAGTCTCTGTGCTTAGGCTGCAAATTCACTGGCGTCTATGGATTGAATGTGTTGCCCCTTGAGGATTCAAATGCAGCAGAAAAATCATCTCTTTTGGTCCTTTGCTGAGTTATTTCACAGCGTAAATTGATGTAGCACACTGACAGATAACCCCATTACAATACATTTTCACTCTGAGATTCATTTATACTGAAAAATGTTTATCATAAGCAAGCACGTTACGATCCAGTTAATGGGATTGAATTTTTCTGTTTTCAGAATAACCTTTTAGGATATCAGCTTTGTGCTGTATGCCTGCTTTCTTGTTGTGTCAGGTTAGTTAGTCTCAGTCAGCCTCAGCTTTGTTTATCCATAATGCTGGCTATTTCTTTTTTTTTTTTTTTTTTGCCTTTCTTCTAGAAAGAAAACAATATAAAACACCTCTCTGTAGAGCAGCAGCACACTTCCAAAACCTCACATCCAACAAAAAAAACCCCATAGTTGTAATAATAATCATTCTTCAGAGATGAAAATGAAACAAAAAGGAAAGTACAAATGTATAGCAATGTCTGACACAGTGAAGTCATTTTCTTTTACTATGTCACCTGAATGCTAAACCAGATTAAAGATCACCCAGGCCAACACAGTTCCAGCCACACATGAGCTTGGTTGTGATTGGAAAAAACGCCTTTTCTAGGAATGTGGTTGATGACTTACTCCCATCTATTGTGAGTCACACATTGAGTGGCTGTTTGTGGATGAGAGAAATTCCATTGTGACCTCGAGACCACACTGACTTACAGGAATTATACATCAGTGATTTAATCTTTCAGTGGGTCACTGGAACTATAAAACGTTTGTAAATGGCAAACGCACAGATGCTACACAGCTGTAGGACAATACTGTTGTTTACAGTGGTTTTTAATCCTTTGACTGTTGATGTATTTAAGGCAATGTTTTCAACCTTGGGGTCGGGACCCCACATGGGGTCGCCTGGAATTCAAAGGGGGTCGCCTGAAATTTCTAGTAATTGTTAAAAAAACAAACAAACAAACAAAAAAAAACTTACTAATAAAAAATATAAGATGAATTAAGAGAGACAATCACAATACATAAACGACATGACAAACTGTGAAGCTGAAAGTGAAGCACTGTGGTACTGTTTATCTTTCAAATGTTCATTGTGGTCAGTTTCAGATGCTGCAGCTCTTTCATAATTCATAGTTTGAGTTATTATTTTTTCATTTCTAATTTGCAGCCTTGTAAATATAACCTGGATTGACTGTACATATCCTGGCCAAGGAAAATAAAATTCTCACTTTGTGCAGTAATCTACACCTGGCTTTTCTAACTCTGTCCATAATAATATTCATTATACAGACTAAATGTCATCTAAAATTAACATTTATTTGCAACATAGTATAGCAAAATATCACATGATCAAAAACAAATTAACTTTAGCAAAAAAATGTCTGGGGTTGCCAGAAATTTGTGATGTTAAAATGGGGTCACAAGCCAAAAAAAAGTTGGGAACCACAGGTTTAAGGACTGTCTGCTTTGGGAAATTCAGTCAGTTGGCAAAAAAATGATGTGATAAAATCAGTGTTAAAAAAAACAAAAAACTCAGAAGCTCATGAAACAATTACTGCTGTATTACTGTAATAGCTGAAATTAATAAAAGTAATAAAAACCCAATGGTTGCATGAAATTAATTAAAAAGTTACATTAGGCTGTCTTTGCAAAGATAGTGGGCAGGAATTTAAAATATGCATGATAGAAATGTAAAAAAAACCAAAACAAAACATCACTATTGTCATTTATTGGCATATAAAGATGGCAGTTAAGTCACTGTGAGTGTCAGTCTGCACAGGTTCTTGATACCTGTTTTCTTTTCCATTTCGACCCTTCTGTTCCCTTGGTGCTCTTGTTTGTTTCAGCCATCTGTTTGTGTACTATGATTTATTGTCCGTTTTTATCTCAACGCTACAGCGAGCGCCAGCACTACAGTATGCAAATATATGACAGGGTTTGTTGCCGGCAAATAACAGCGTGATCTCAAGTTTACATGAATAACTGATTATTAAGAGTCTTAACAGGGTGGAGAAATGAAGGATGGCAGCCTTTTTTATCATCATTTTTTACATCCATGTTTGTTAAGCAAACTGTGAAAGCGTTAAGGGCCTGTGTGTGTTAACAGTTTGTTGTTGTCGTAGTGTTTTCACTGTAACCTTCATGTCTGGATAATGTCATGTTATTGTGTAGAAAGAGAAACACATTTGCCACTCATCCCCTGTAGGTTTACCGCAAAGTAATTTGACAAATGAAGCAACAAAATAACATATATTCATATAAATACATTGAGAGGCACACATGTAGACTTGTGATTCCCCATACGCTTGCTGTTACTCAGCTAATGATCCAGCTTTATGCCCAAGTCGTTTCTATTATTGGGATATGCTCCTATTCATCCATCATTGGCTGCTTGGTGATGCAGGGTGGCAGGGCGCATAAGTGGCCCCCCACTCACCCCCCCTCCCAGCCCACTGTCAAAACCACCTCCACCTCCTTCCTCCCTTTTCTCTCTTTTTATCTCCACTGTCCTTCTGTTTTCCTCTTGCTCATCTATGGCTGGTTTATGTGGGAGAGTGGCTAAAGTGGAGCAGGCTTTATTCTCTTCCACTGTGTGGGTTATACTAATACTTGCTTCAAAGGAAAGAGGGTCATTATATCGGGACCGGAACAATGCCCCAAATGGAGTGCATGCAAACGCCGTCAAAATATGCCATATTCTGCGACTACACAATAGTGACTGAAGTGTTGTTTTTGATATGAAATTAACCAATCACTTGTCCTGAAAGTTGCAAGAAATCACATTAAACATCAACACATTTAAGGACTTCCTTTTGGCGCACAGGGGGCAGGTGCAGGTAGTACAGTTTCCAAGCATCGGTTTACCTCCTCAGTCTCATGTAAAACTCATCAGCGCCTCCCTTTTGTCTCCAGAGGAAGTCTTGCCTCTTTGTAATGTGCGTAAAACTAGCCACACTTGTTTGCCGGTTTCGGGGCAGTTTCTACGCAGTATTGTATTTCTAGCAGGAGCCTGTTTTTCCAGATTGAAGGCTGATAATGTTTATCATTGCATGCGTGTAACTTTTGCCACTTTAGCAGATTGAAGGTGTAGATAGTATGTGCAGCCTACAAGTCTGGAAGCCTCTTGCTTTTGAGTCTTGATAGGAGTCCATTTTGATGTTGCTCTCTCCTTGACAACCACTGTAGATGTTGACAGTATCGAGGATAAAAGTATATGGCCGCTATCTAAGTACCGACGTGTATCAGTTACACCAGCTGACATCCAAGCCCTGGGAATGGGGATGAAATGTATTCTCTTTCTCCTTTTAAAGATTTAAAGAGAAAATGCTTGCAGTGCAGGGTTTAAAATGACAGAGGCTCTCATCCATTTAAACCCAGCTCACCTGAGGACAGGTAGTCTTCAGAACTAGACCACCATGTAATCGCAATGTTGAACCACAACTGCACAAAGGTGGTGTAAGGGCACACAACAGCACCGGCTGCCAGTGAGAGGGTGTGAAAATGGGCAGCGTTCATGTGGGTGTGTATTCATCATTTGTGTTCAAGAATAGGGGAACAGGAGGAAGACATAGCACTGAGACCAATTAGCTTGTTTCTTGATCCCAGCCCTACTGGGATCTCTCTGGGAGCATGGTCTGGAAATACAGCAGTGCAACTGTATACACACATGCACACACGCACGCACGCACACACACAAACACGTAAACTTGCTGCAGTGTGAACAAAAAATATTCTACCAAATCATTCAACCCTAAAGCACTTACTTTATGTCAGATTTTGTTTGTTGCGATTGGTTGTCAAGATAGATACTGCTTTTTTCCGTATCACTTTGATCTGCTTCACGCCCAGGATTCTCTCATATTTTTTTTCTTTATCAACCCATCTTCCAGATGCCTTGTGTGGTCTATTTTGAGCCCTCCTCGCCAATTCTGCAGAATCAAAGATCATTTGATGATACACGAGTAATCTATCTTGCCTTCTGAAAACCGCTAGATTTGACTTATGAAGTTTTTGGCGTTTATTAGTCACTTGTAAATAAAACTGTATAAGGAATAAGTTTAAAGTAATGTATGTTAAATCCAAGATAATAATGATAACTGTGTTTTAAATGCAGTAATTTTTGGCTTTGTGTTTAGTAGGTAGGAACAGGGCTTAGCGCTGTGGAAGTGATTGAGACATGAATGCTTTTTAGTGGTAAGAGGAGCCTCAGGAAGCTCTGTAATGAGCATAGGAAGGCATTTGACATTCTCTGTCGCAGGCTACAGGCTGTTACAATCCAGCACAGAGGTAGAATAATGGTGAGGGGGAGACGGAAAGAAGACTGAGAGAGAGAGAGAGAGAGACACAGAGAGACTACAGGGGAGAAAAAGAGGAGGATTAATAGGGGAATAGGTCTTGGCTAAGCCCTACGCCCCATCTGGAAGGAGATGAGCCACGCTGTCTCTTAGTTGTGGGGAGGGCTAAATTAAGTCATCAGCAGCACCACTGAATTATAGCCAATTGCAGATAATGGCTAGTCGGAAATGTCACAACAATCATGTGCTGATTAGCGCCACTCCAGTCACTCAGCGGTGTCTATCTTTCACTGGGTCATTAAGCTTGAGAGCAATAGTCACTGGACTCTGAACCTCAACATGTTAGTGTATGTGTGCATGTATTACTCTGTAGACACAACTACACAAAGCAAGCCATGCGCTGAAGCAATGCATTTGAGCTTACCTTGTCTGTCCTAAAGCTTAACAGAATATCAGTTTCCTGGAGTGAGCCTGGATTTGATTACTGTCTTCACATTAGAGCTGTGGGATAAGAAGGAAATTTGCAAATTGTGGTAACACTGTTGAATACTGCTTTGAACAATTTGAGATTTATTTTGTGTGCACGTGTAACCGCAGCACCTTTATATATCTATGTAGGAGTTTCTACATGTATGTGGGCGGGTGCATTCCTGTGGGTGTGTGTGTGTTTCTATCGCTTATCAATGTCCAAGTGTTGACTTAAATCCAACCAGTCCACTGTTGATTGCTTGTTGCTGTGTTTGCACTTCTTTCCTCGGTGCAGTTCTTCCCCTGATCTATTTATTATTGAGCAGTGCTGGCGCAAGATATTTTACTAAAAGCTTAATTGCTTTGGAAGGAACCAGTTGCCAACAACAGTCAAGTGGTTGACATGTTCTTATCCACAGATAATCCCTGAAAAGAGAGCCATACGGACACAGATGCTTCGGTCTTTCTGCAGCGAGATAACACATTCTGTGTAAATATCCAAGTGCAAATGGGTGCTTCTATGAAACTGGTACCTAAAAACAGGACGTGGGGCTAAAAATTCAAGTTTGGAAGCACTTTGGGTCTGTTTTAAAAATAAATATTTACTGAGATAAAAGAGAAACTAGTTTTCAGATAGAACACATCTTTATATATATATATTTTTTAAACAAAAATTTGCATGTAACATGGTGAAAAGGCACAAAAATTATGTGCTACTATTTTTTGAATGTCTCTTTATTCTCTCACAGGTACATTTTGGGAATCAAACTAATTATGCAAGGCAGAATTGTTCACAAAAATGGCCACTGTTACAAAATCCCTCACGATTTATTTATGTTTTAATGGGCAGGTTCCACATGTAACGTGAGTGGACACGATGGGTTACACGCGAAACCTGGAATGACACTGATTCATGAAAAACCCACGTCTCAATTAGAAAAACCACTAGGATCGACAAATTCAACACAGTGTCTTTATTTATAGCGGTTTGTAAGACCATTTCAAGTCATGTGTTCCAGATGGAATGCACCTGGGTAGCTTTTCCTGTCCCAATTTTGGTCCTATTTTTGGCCCCAATATTTTATTTTAAAAAAATGAATTAGTTTTGGGATGGCTCAGAGCAAGAGTATATATTTTTTGCATTTATCTGAGGTCATCATTAGGTACATCCTGGGGGAAATATGTCTAAATTTCTCTTTTGTTATTGGGTTTAAAAAGCTGGCAAAGTGCTAAGTACCAAAATGAACCCAGTTTCATAGAAGCACCCAAATCCAAACTGAAACTGAGTTCCTAGTGTTTGTGTTGTGGTTACAGTGCACAGCTACTGTAGTGTTACATCTTAATCTTTCCACTTGCATCTAAAACTATGGATAGCAGCTTTAAATAAAGTAGAAGAAGGCACCTGGGAAAAGTTTCTTTAATCATTTACCACATCCTGACTCCTGTTTTGAGCTCCACCTCGGTACTCATTTCATCCCTCTGTACCAATTCAGAGATTCTACTGCTTCATGGACTTTACCCCATCTGACTGAGAGCCTGCCGCATGTTTGATATCGATGATTTTGGATTAGCCTACACCAGGCCAGCATGAGAGCGGCATGTGATTGTGAAGCAAATTCTGTATTTAATGTGTCTGCCAATCAAGACAGATTACCTCTGACTGGCTGAGCATAAGTTAAGCATGTGATGGTTTAAGTCCGCCGCTTGGCGTTGGCCTGCTGGTCACATGCTGGGCACCGGGCTGGTGCTACTGCCCGCATGGTTCATAAACGGTGCCTATATGCTCACACATCACTGCACTGCGGCCATATTAAGATTGGATTCTCTTTGAAAAACATCCAAGTTATACAAAATCCCATTGGTGCGCTGAACCTGTTTGTTTGAAGTGGTTGCGCTTTGAAATGGCTCATAAGAGAGTTTGACTCGAGAGCAGCTGCTGCAGTCAGAAAAGCAGAGGTAAAGAGTTGAAAGAATGTGGAAGTTTATAAGATGCCATTTCCAACTTCTAAGCTTCCACTTATCAGGCTGGTATGGCTTGGCACAAGTGGAGCTAAGAGCAGCGGCCTTAATGAATAATTTTTGTTTTTAATGAAATGTGCATTCCACGGGTGAAGTGTTTGTGTTGGTTTGTACAGTAATGCCTTTTATCTTAATATACAACTCGGGGAAAAATTAAGAGACCGCTCCAGATTTCCAGAGTTGAACATTAAAAACCCCAGGAATGTGATCAAGAGGAGGAGGGATGATCACGAACCATCAGACAAAACCAACTGCTTGCATTTTTGCACCGTGACTCTACTTACGCCAAAACATTAGTACTGTATGAAAAGCATATGAACTTCTTTCCTTGTCGCTATGCGAGGTCTGCAAACATTGCAGTATATTGTTAACCGGTGTTGTGCAATTTACTTCCAAACTGTAATACATTACAGATTACTTGTTACTGTTATTTAAAAGTAATTCCTTACTTTACAATATTACTGTCTGAGAATTGTAATGCGTTACATGACTCCTGTATTACTTTTGAATTACATACAGACTCTCGTCATAAATGGCACATGCACAGTAGAACCCCCTAATTTGTGACCTGAAGTGCATTTGGACGGATAACTCAGTAAGTAACACTGCGGTCTGTGATGTTTGAATCCCAGCAGGAACACTGGCATTTTATTTCAACATTTTACATGTTCAAACAGGGGGCACAGTGCTGAGGACACCAGTAGATAAATCCACAACTGATGAAGAATTCTAACTAGTCATAGAAACGTTAGCTTACCTTGTCATTGCTGATCACAGGGATCATGTTAACTAGCTTCTTAAAGCCGGGTTAGGGTTAGTAATGAACATAGGTCCAATGACGCCAGTGTACTGTCTTCTGCCATCTTCACCCACTGGTTGAACACCAACAGGAAATAGAACTTTCCTGTCGCATTTTTAAGGTCTCATGGTCTTGCTGTTTGTTTTTTTTTTTTGTTTTTTTTGTTTTTTTTTTCATTTGAGCAGTTAAATTATGGGCTCAAAATGTGTTGCAACGTAAGTCCTATTGAACATGTACCATGTAAAATATTACTGAAAATTAGTGCTTCAAATCGATTCTTAAAAGAGTTGGCAGCAAATTCGGCAGTTGATTCGTTGGGTCTTCAGCGTGTTAGTATTGAGGCATGCTGTGTAGTGTAACAGAGGAAAACGCAGAGCAGCAGGGTTGAGGCTTCAGATGCCGGGCCAGATTTTTAAAGCTAGGTTTCCATTGTGTTCCTGGTGGCCACGGCAGCCCCATTTGGCTGAAACATAGTGTGCCGTTTATGCAACAAAAGTTGAATATGGAGAAAAAAAAAGTCCAAAATCCCATGGCACACAACGTTTGGGGCAAACAGGGCTGCCGTGGCCACTGGGAACGTAATGGAAACCTAGCTTAAGATAGCCTACATGTTGTGGTTACTTTAGCCTGTGAGCTAGTTAGACACTATCATCATAATTACCGTAATTACCCATCGTTAGCTGGAACTAATACATACAATGCTAGTTTGATAGCCTAGAACAGAAGCTGGTTGAAGACTGTATCTTGCTAGTCTCTAGCTATATCAAGTCTAGTTAGCGGGCTAGGGCTTGCTAACTATACCCAGTGTCATTGCGGGGATGTAATCATTAGTGACTTGCCTGGAGTGTATATTGCTTTGGGTTAAATGCTGATCTTTGAGAGTTGAGTCTTTTGTGTTTATTCGATGAATTAGTTATTAAAGTAATCTGCAGATGAATCGGCCCTACTGAAAATTGATTAGTAATGCCTCTCACTCAAAAAGTAATTCATTACTGTAATACATTACTCTTGTAACACATTACTCCCAACACTGTTGTTAAGTTAACACTCAAAAATTGTAAGAAACAGAGTGGAACTGGTTCTTGATGTTCAGGGAGGTTCAGCTTCACTCACTGTGCAGGATAAGAGGACTGCCTTTGCATGTGGTGACAGCCAAGCAGTCACTATCGCTGCCTTCGGGCCAAAATCTTTTCCCTTAGACAAGGTTAACAGTTTTTAATGCTCAGGGGTGTTATTACTCATTCAAAGTAATTACACAACTAAAGGAAATCTCTCTCTTGTGTAAAGGAGGGAACTGAGGGTGGGCTAATGGAGCCTATTGTTCTGCTGGTGTGTTTTCAGACTTCGGGGAGGGAGGAAGGTCTTTGGAGCGGAGAATGCATATGTGTGTGTGTGTGTCAGTGTGTTTATATGTATGGCATGACCACTCGAGAAGAGTTTAGGGCTGTGTGAGGTGCTGTGCGTGCCTGGCCCAGCCTTGTCTTGAGGGTCAGAGAAAACAACAGTAGAGTGTTTTGCTGCACTCTGCTGGAACCCAGCTGTGGCATTACTTAACATGCACATGACATTCACACATAAGCACGCCAAGTCATTGTCATGTGAACTGTGTATCAGAGTGCGTGTGTGTGTTTTGGATGAAAGTGTGTGACATGTATGAGTCTTATTTGTCAAGAATTTGAGCCATGTGTAAACTGAAGGATTAATGCTGCACACATAATCTCTGCTCTCTTGTGGCTTCATTAGCTGCTGGAGTTTACCTGATACATCCCACACACACTCACCATGTAATCAAACATTTGGGTGCTTTTTCACTATAATGCTCTGATAACAGGTGTGTGCACAGGTGTGTGTCAACCAGATCTGTGTGTATTACAGTGCCATACGGTTATGACTCGTATATGTTCAGTAGAAGCAGCTGCAGACAAATGCCTCTAGAAGCATTTTTTTTTTTTCTCAGATTGCTGTGTTTCGTAGCTGATCTCCCAGGCCATTTTTCTGCTCCAAGACCCACTGATTTCAAGGCCTTTCTCCACGCATGCCTCAGCGCTGCCTCAGTCTCCGTTCCCGGACTTGTGTCTCACTTGAGATAGGTTAAAACTATGTGTGAAGCTGCAAGTTTTTGAAAAAGTATCCTTGCCATACTTCATCCCTGGTGTCTGAAACTTGTATATTTTGATTTGTTATACTGAGATGTTTTATGAAATCTTTAGGCGTGCAGGGAGCAGATGTGGGCTACTTTCTGATTGTGGGCATGTGCAGAGTGGCGGAAATATGTTTTCCCACACACAGAGCAGTATCGATCAGCGGCAGTGCCGTTAAGCACCAACCAATGTTGTAGATTCAGGCCGCTGGTCAATACTGCATTATATTCTAGCCCTCAACAGTCACTTGTAGTGCAGTTATGTTGAAGTGAAAACTAGCCATTTCAGCCCTCCGTTTCTCCTTTACACGCACAAGTCAACCCCATGCTGAACTCTGTATAACCATGCTGTTACCACACACAATACCTGTCATTTTATGCTTTCATTTTAACCCGAGAGTGTGTTTTGTTCTCCTTTTACACCTCATCCCTCCATTGACTACTATCTATAAGTAGCATTACACCAGCTCCCAGACTGTTGACCACCTCTCCAGGGATGAGTACGTCCCTTGAGATAGATTGCCTTCCCCAAAGGGCACCCACTGATCCCACTCCTTCTGTCTATCCTCTTTTTCACATCACAAAACCAGCAAGATTTTCTTCCAAATCACTCGAAAGAGCTCCTGTCTCCTATCCAGCTGCTGTCAGGGTCAGATCAAGGGAAAGTGAACATGTGCTAATGCTAATGGCTTTAAACCTGCCAAAGACAACGAACCAGTAAACAGTCAGTGTGTGTTCACTGAAGTTGAGACACCAGCATTATCCTCTTCAACCAGAACCAGTCTACTGAAGTTAACAAGGGCTGATTTCAAGAATTCGCTGCAGATATTCAGATGTTTATAAGGTTAAAATCATTAGACTGAACATGAACAATTAAAACACTGTGTGAGCCAATCACATGCTGCATGATAAACATTTGATATGATCAGTAATGTTGTAAGATAAATGTTTGAAACATGAAGCATAGTTGGAAGCTTGATGCTTTGTTACTGTATATTTGTTATTGTTATATTTACTTTTATATATAATAAAAAAAAAAAGTGATCAAGGATTTGTGAATTTTTATTCAGTATTTAAGTCCTCCATTAAATGTTGGCTATTAGGCCTGCGGCTACATGACCAATGGGCCTTGCGAGTGTTTTCGCTCTAATTCATTATGCAATCAATATTTTGCTACAAAAAATTGTCACTCTTTTAGATAAACATGTTATCTAATATACCAATGTCCATTTAGTACAATAGTTGAACAAGAACAGCATTCTTGTTTTTTCTGTAATTTTCACATAATAAAGAATAGAATAGAATAGAATAGAATAGAATAGACTTTATTTGTCATTTGCACAGATACATCATAGTATAGGTACATTGGAATCTTGTGTGTTTCCCTGAGTCACAGAGTCAAAAACAAGACATGAACAAAAACAGAAACAAAACATAAACACAGCTAAAACCTAAAAAAAAAAAAAAACAGTTATTGCACTGACAGACACAAATACACACTTGAAAAATGGAGTACTTTATCAGAAAAAAAAAAAAAAAAGTACTGGGAGGTAGAACAAGTAATTGCACATTTAATTAAAGTACTGGGAGGTAGAACAGGTTATTGCACTTTCCAAAGTACTTGTTAATACCTACACAGAAATATAAATTAACCTTATATGTGTTAATTAGTTAAAAAGTTACAGGTTATTGAACAGCAACTGTGCGCCTATGTGACCGCTTGATCTGACCCATCAGTGAGTACACGTATCTATATCAACCGCTACTCTACCCAGAGCTTCCCAGAACTGTCAGCTGAGCCAGCAACCTCTGCTTTTTGTCCTCCTACAGTACAGTTACACAGTAATATTCAAGCCAAGGCCTCAGTTGTACTCTTTATTTGTTCAAACTTTGGATCCCGTCTCCATGAAACTTAGGTCACTTTGGGCTGAGTGAAATGAGAGCACAGAAAGTAACAATCTGTGGGAGAGGTGCTGCACATTCCTGTACGTGCATGCCTGTGAACAATAGTTCTTTATTTTTGTCCAAGCTCATTGTGTAGTTCAAGTGTCAACAGAGAAACTAGGCTTGTTGCTGGAAGGCATTAAAATGAATCAGAGGCCTTGAGGCGCAGGGCATGTCTTATTTTCCAAGTAGCATTAATCAGATGTTTTGCCCTGGTTGAGGTTTTCTGTTGTTGCTAAGTGACCACTGAAGGATTATGGGAAGCATGGCTAACAGTTGGAAGTTGGAATATCACAAAGTTCCGACAATCATGCTAAAAATATGCAAAGATTTAAGTGCTGCAAAGAATGTGCAGCTTTGTCTTTTTCTTATTGATGATGAACAAAGAGCTTCTGTCTTTTACTGCTGTTTTTATTTTTTTTTTTAAATAACATAAAAACTTACAGAAGTAGAAATATTGTTCTAACCTTGACTTTGTGGAGTAGGGTTTTTTGGGCTGACAAGATGTTGCAGTGTGTGGACATTATTAAGACTAATGCTATTGCACTTTAAATTTAAAGTTTTTGCTCCTTAAAAATATTGCTTTAAATACAGAAGGTGACACCTAGGACTTATAACCTTTACTGTAATTAGAAAAAGTCATTGGAAAGCTGCTCTTAAAAGCCAACAAAGTAATGACAGTAAAAATAAATATTCTCTAATCGAAAAAACAAATACATCTGGCCACACAGTATGTCTGAAGCCTGGCCTTTGCCGATCTAAATTGGTCCCCAGACATCGTGATCAGGCTAAATCGATAAAGCCTCCACCACATGCTTGTTTTCTTAGTCTCTGTTGTTAGTCTTCTCTCAGACATGGTGTTCGGGGAAAATGCAGTCTACAGTGTTCTCGGTGGAGCTACATGCATCGTATTGATTCCTTAAAAGTGACTGTGCGAGATAAATAAAGGAGGATAGTAGGTTTTAGTTGTTCGGTATTGTAATATCATCTGCCGTACATTTCACCCTGTGTTCACATTTCTCTTTGTGTAATCATAACAGACACTAAGGTGACGTTTTTTTGTAGGAGCTAAAACTCATTTGATCCTTTCTAACCAACAAAAACGAATAATACAGTGCTTTAACTTTGCAGCCATCTACCTCCAGCCTTGGCGTACTTGTCGTAGCCTCTGTCTGTTACGTTTTTTTGACTCGGTTTTTTGTCTTTCTCCTGAAGCGCAGCCCTCCACCCCCCCAGATTTCCCATGCTTTCAGTCGTTCAGTTGTGGAACTGCATGGCCCTGAGGGTTGGACCACATGTGCTCATAACCATCAAAATGTTGACCTCAACCACTTGAGAAATGCCACCTGGGATTTGTGTGACCGTGTGTTCTGTCCATTATGGAGGGATTTGCACCCTGTTTATAGGAGTCGGAGAATAACACAGTATCTACTTCCTGTGGGTTTGAACTAGGGCTGAGTGTTGTGGCAGTTTTTGTTTTTAACACTAAATACACAACAGACTTTGGATCTTAATTATGTAACTTTGGTTATTGTACAATGTACATGATTAGCATAGAATGACTCAGTTTACCATTGAAATGTATGTTGCTAATTAAGTTGTGTACAAACATTACACTGTTATTTTACAATTAAACATTTAATTACCAATTCCAGCATGTTATTATCTTCTATATAGTCTGTATTACATGCATTAAGTGTGACATTAAAGTAGTGTTTCACAGCCCTTTGTTTCTTAAGGCGAAAACACACCAACCTGATTTTCGGCGGTTGGATGTCGTCGCACAGTCCGTTGAGGTCAGTGACATGAGTCTGTTTGGAGTGTTCCGTGCGATCGGCCATCGTTAATACCGTCGCCAGTCTTTTCGGCCGATTCAGCATGTGTAATCGGCCACTACCTGTTGTTCAGATTGGTGGAGGGTTCAAGGTTACTTTATTTATACCTGTGGATAGATTTGTTTTGCACATGAAGTCATTGCTTCTGGCATTACAACAAGACATACATTGAACTTGTTAGGCAGGTACTTGATCCAGACCAGAGATGGGTAATCCCAGCTCCATAGAGTAAAAGTCCTGCCATGTATTTGTTCCAACCACTCACTGAACCAGCCCATTTTGATGAGCCCATCTCCTCTTCCAGGTAGATGGGATAATGAGTGGAATCACCTGTGTTAAGTGAACAGGTAGAACCAATACATGGCAGGACTTTTACTCTATGGAGCTGGGATTACCCACCTCTGGTCCAGACAGGACAAAAAGTGCTCAGTGTTCCACCATTCATGAGTATAACAGCATGGATAAGTAAAAGAATAAAAGAAATAAAGAAGATCAAATAAACAAAAACAAGATGCAATAAAACACAATAAAAACCCAGAGAAGATAAAAACAGTCTGGGATAAAAACCAGGATAAGAACATGAAATGTAAAAATTTGAAGTCACAATAATAATAAATAGTGCAACGAAATGGGATAAATAACTAAAATAAGTTAATAAAGTGCAATGTCACTATTTCTTATTGAGCTCAGTGATGGCGACAGGAACAAAGCTGTTTGTATAATGCTGTGTCCTGCACCTTGGGACTAAAAACCTCCGTCCAGAGGAAAGGAGCTGAAAGGGATAGCCCTTGATAGTGAATCAGTGAAAAAGAAGTTTCCATGTGGATACAGCTATGCCAAGATATGTCACACTATTACTGACTTCTATAATAGGCCATTAACTGCTTGTATTGTATCTGAATGAGTGCCAGTCAGTGTTGCCTATGGACGTCATTCATTCCAGTAAAGGCGGCCTTACACTGTGCGAGTTTAGAGACCATTTCTCACTCGTGCGACCATTTCTGGGATCGGGCCAGATGTGCCTCTAATTGTGTGTCGTGCTTTGTGCAGTGTACATGGGGTAAAGAGAAGTGATTAGTACCTCACGACCACCTCACGACCAGCAATCGTGTGTTCGCAAGGAAAACGGAGCTGTTTGAAATCCTGCTCGCTCCTCGTGAGTGTATCGTACTGTCAAAGCAGTGCCACGAACCGATGTGCCTCAAAATCTCACACTGTGCATGCGCGAACACAGACGCGTACAGTAGCGTACAAGCTAACAGTAGCTGGCTATTGGCCTAGTGCAGTTTAGCTGTTGCAGCTTACCTCTAGTTCCTGCTGTAGGATTGACAGCCCATACTGTCCACGTCTGGACAACCAATGCCTGCACCAAACACATCGTTGTCTTTTCTTCTTTTTTGATTCCCTGCAGATAATGGCACATATTACCAAAGCAGCTCGTTAGTTTTTGTTTAGCACTAACATTTCGGGGCTCACGCCAATACACAATCATCTATGCACTTTTACGGATTCCTTGGTATTTTAACGTTGTATTTCCGGATACAGCACTCGAACGTGTGGTGCGTCCTGTGGTGTATGGTCCTACAGTGTGAGCAGTCAGGTCGCATATGAGCGTCGGTCCGTGCAGTGTGAGAACATGAATCATGAGCCTGACTGTGCGACTGATTCGCACAGTTTGAGATAGATAGCACAGTGTATGGCCGCCTTAAGTGACCACTGTTGCATTGTTAGCATAGTGCGATTTCTCCTTAGTTTTTGCCTGCTTAGTCTACAGAGATGTTCTGTCTTTTCCGTAGAATGTACGCTCAAGTCGGTAGTTTATTTGGTGTTTTCTTCACATTTTTTTGACGGTGTCGGGGGGACGGGAGCTAACTGATCAGTCAGACTACCTTTTCTGATGATGATCGGCAGTTGGGGTGGTGTGTCTTCACCCTTAGAATGACTTTGGATCTTATTACTGTTGTTCATGTGGGACAAATATGAATGTGACAGACTCTGAATAAAACAAAATCTGCTGTTGCTGCCCTGCCATGTTGGTGTGTAATAAGCATAAACTGTAGCGCTGATCAGGCACAGCTCAGAGAAACTAGTCGAATGCAACATAACAGGAGCGACCAAGGAATCAAGTGTTCCAATAGTACATATCACAAGCATTTGTTTCATTGATTCTACAAACTGCACCGCGTGATGTCTGAGGATATGAAATGAAGGAGTCAATGTGTTGCTTCGTCCAGTTGAACTGTTTTCATGGCATAATTTGGACAACAGGTGTTGTCTCCAGGAAACAAACCAGTTCCACGAAAGCTGATCCATGAATGAAATCTTTGCTGTTGGTTTTAATTTCCTCTGTTGTTTACTGTGTTTGAAGAACTCCTTGTCTGTTTTCGCCCACATCAATTAGAGAGAAATATTACAGATTCTTGATATTAACCCTTTATAGGCCACTCATTGAAATACTCTGAAATTCAAATTTTCAACCTCTGTATGTTATCAGACATCATCAACTCCCTTGTCTTGCCATAAAACATCCAAGCAGCACTTGTTATAAAGTAAACACATGCAATAAAACAACTGTTATAAGGTCATAAACTGGCAAAAACTACTCATATTCACTATTTACAGCTTCAAAATTTCTATAAAATCTCTCTGCATAACTGTATTGTGTTATAAAAACCAACATGCTTCTTGACCTCACTGAGGCACAGGATATTTAATTAATTAATTAATTCATTATCTGAACCCGCTTTATCCTCACTAGGGTCACGGGGGTCGCTTGGAGCCTATCTCAGCTACTTACGAGTGAAGGCGGGGTACACCCTGGACATTTCGCCAGTTCATCGCAGGGCTGACATATAGAGACGAACAATCACTCTCACATTCACACTATATATATATATATATGTATATATATATATATATATATATATATATATATATATATATATATATATGTATATATGTATATATATATGTATATATATATATATATATATATATATATATATATATATATATATATATGTATATATGTATGTATATATATATATATGTATGTATATATATATATATATGTATATGTATGTATATATATATATATATATGTATGTATATATGTATATATATATATATGTATGTATATATGTATATATATATATATATATATATATATATATATATGTATGTATGTATGTATATATATATATATATATATATATATATATATATATATATATGTATGTATGTATATATATATATATATATATATATATATATATATATATATATATATATATATATATGTGTATGTATATATATATATATATATATATATATATATATATATGTATATATATATTTTTTTTTTTTTTCAGATTTTTATTTAGAAATATTGAGAAAAGTTCAACATACATTTAAATTACATTGTGGTCACGTAACAAGTATGTGACCAATGACCAATCTTTCCATTCTCAGCATTTCAGTTTTTCTTTTTTTTGTGTTAGTAAACAAAACAATTGAACAGTGAACAATGGATGCATTGTTACATAAAGAAAACACATACGAAAGACCAAGAGACTTTGACTTCCTCTTTCTAAAGAAAAAAAGAAAAATAAATAAAATATGAAAAGTAGAATTAATTAATTACTCAAACAACAAGACAATTCCAGATACATTGTCATTATATTGTCATTTCTTGTACATTTAGAGTTCCAATAGATTGTGTTTGGTAAGTGTAAACAAAAAAATATCCACTTTGACCATAGATCTGAAAATTTGTTCATTTGTAATCAAAGGGAGAAGGTTAGTCTTTCCATCTGGTAAATTTCATTCATAATATCTACCCATTTTTCCAGATTATGTGGTTCAGGTTGGAGCCAGTGCCTGGTCACAGCCTTTTTGCCAGCAGTTATTAAAATTCTATACAAGTAGGCATTGTTCACTAAAATTTCAGTTTTTCCCATAATTAAGTTGGCAAATTCAAAAGTTAAGGTAACATTAATTATATAGTCTATATTTGTGTGTATATCGTTCCAGAATTGTTTTATTTTTGGGCAGTCCCAGAATATATGCCAGTGATTGGCATCTTGGCTTCCACACTGTCTCCAGCACTTAAGCTCCTCCCCGCTACAGTGGCCTTTTTGTTTAGGAGTAATGAAAAACCTAATCAAGCATTTCCAATTGAATTCCCTCCAAGAATATGAGTTTGTGCATTTCCACACAGATGTCCAGTAACCTTGCCATTCTTCATCAGTAATAATAGTGGTTCTGTCCTTTTCCCATTTGATTTTCACATATTGTGTTGAATGTTTTTTTTTTTTACTCATAAACCCTTTGTACAATCTGGATATAATACCTTTTTTAGATTTAGCCCTGTAGGAATCTAGTATTTCCTTAAGCACTGGTTACATTCACACTATATTTAATGATTGCGTAAATTACCAAAAAATAGTCACTTGCCTGATAAAGAGTTAACATATACTGTAATTCCCGATCTATAAGCCACTACTTTTTTCCACATGCTGTTAACCCGCTGCTCAAAAATGATGCGGCTAATTTATGTTTTCTGGGCTAACGATCGATCCTGCTGTCGAAGAAGGAAATGCACATAAGCTTGGCATCAATGAATCAATGGTGAGACGTTGGAGACCGATTGGGTGCGGCCAATAGTCTGGAAAGTACGGTACAACCATTTATTATAGCTTATGTAAAATAAAACCAAATATATCGATAATACTGATACCCCCCATTCTTAGCTTGATTTACAGATCATTGTTCAGGTTATTAGATGATTATTTAAGATGTATATCAGGCATCTTGTATAAAGCAATAGCTATTTGCTTCTCTGTTAGCCTTTAGGAACCTGATGGGTAGCTATTTTAAATCAATAATACCAGCAGCATCTATCAGAGTTTATCGAGAGTGAAACAAAAGGCCTATTAGGGTGACATCCATCATCACCATCGCCCATGAAGCAGAGATAAGATATCAGTCTTCCATCTTCCACATGAAGGTCACCACGCTCCAACCTCCAGACCCCAAGGTGGCAGGTCACTAACAGCAATTTGTGGCCCAATGGCGGCTCACTGCTGTGTTCCCACCGTGCAGTGTGGCCCAAAGGCAGCTTTTATTACTGCAACAGCCGCTTGGTGTTCAGTAAAGCTTGCTGCACAAGTAGAAATTGGGGGTAGAAAAGGGATGGGAGAAACAATAAAAGAGAATAAAAGATCTGACAGAAAATGGATGGAAGAAAAAGCGATACTGGAAGAAACATCTTCGGACAGCCTCTCTTTGGTCATAGAGGGTCTCTGGACTTAACATGCATGTGATAAAACCTCCCTCTGTTCCTTTTTCATATCTGTCCCCATCTCTTGTCTGCACTGTGAAAGCACATATAGCATCATCAAGGCAGGTGACTTCAGAATAAGACGAGACAACGCATGGATAATGCATCAGTCCTAGCACATCTCTGCGCCGTTTGTGCAGGTATAATCTGAACTCTACCGATGACTCACGTAGGAAGGACGGCGAGGCTCAGCGTTTGTGTGTTGTGTGAAGAGGCAGGAGCAGCCCCTTCTTTCTTTTCCCTTCATCTATTATCTTCCCTCAGAGCCGTGTTATTTACGCACAGCCCCTTCCATGGCAACACCTTTGATCCTCCCACCTCCACTGTCCTGTTCACTGGAGAAAGGATGATGTATTCGCCCGCTCGCCTTAAACTGACTGGGCCGATCAATTGCCCCGGGTGGGGGGGGGACAGTGTAAACCACGAGCTGAAATCTCCCACTCATCACATGTATTGATCTGTCTTAGGACCCGCACATGTAACATTGTAATGTGATGTAACAGATACTGTGAGACAACACACTGCGGATCTTCATCACTTTACTAGGGTTGACAAGTGATTAAAAGTTAATATAATCACTTAGAGGCTTTTGGGATTGATTATTCTGACTAAATTGCATATATTAATATTAACTAGAAGCACTTAAAATTATTATATTGATAATTGAATCAATGAATAACAACTTAATGAGTTGTCTCAGAGGACACAATCTGTAAAGCTTGTGTTAAATCCATATCAGCTACTATTAAAACTGTCCATAATAGAACAGCACAGACAAAAGTAGGTGTATCTTAATAGTGTCAGTGAAGGTCGTCAGCATAAAACCTATCCACGGCTGCACAAAATGACGAAGAAATAAATGAAAATAATCCAATCAGAATCAATCAAAAGACAGGAGTTGTATGTATGTGTATAAAACAGATTAAGTAAAAAAAAAAAAAAAAAAAAAAAGGTTTTTTAATACAAAATGTGCAATTTCCAATTTGCAACATTTTGTCATCTGCTTGCATGATTATGAGTCATGGGGAATCATAGTGAGTGATAAATCTGCGTAGATGATGTGTTGCTTAGACAACCCCATATATTACGCTTATTATTTTCTGTCCATGCAGTTATTACAGGTTCTGTCTTCTTCAGTTCCCTTTTTCCGGTTTTAATTTCTTCATTCACATCTTATTTCTAGTCCTCTACTGTATTTTGTCCTCATTATCCGCCATCCTCTGGCTTCGGCTGCTGGGGCGTGGGGGTGAGGGGTCCTCAGCAGCGTCAGGAGACACAGGGGCAGATGTCCCACCCCTGATCCCCTTATATATGACATGTTGCACAGGAAGAGGCGCTCGGTTGGGGACGGGTCATAAGCTGAGCCTAATTGGCAGCAGGCGCCCACTGAGCTCGACGGGGACAAAGGAGAGGTGAGGGGCCACGGTACGCTCAAGGAGGGATACAACAAAAAACAAGGGAAAACAACCTGAACCTGACGCTTCAGAATTAGATGTATGAAGAGGAGGGACCTGGAGGGAGGGGTGGGTTAGGACAGAGGGATAAAGGGAGGCTGAGGCACAGATGCTGAGTGGAGTTAACAAAGGTTGCCATGGCGCAGTGGTTGATAACGCCACCAGTCTGTTGTTGTGAGTGCATGTTATGTGTATGTGCAGACCCTTAAGTTTAACACCTTTTCAGTGAGGACTTAATGGCTAAAATTTGCTTAGAGGTCTTATTTCTGTCTTTGTGCATAAGAAATCAATATAAGTGAATCCCCAAAGGAACTTTGTGTTGGAAAATGCAAGTTATGCAAATTTACAGGATTTCAGTTCTATTGCAACATGTTGATGGTCATATGAACTATATTTTCAGCTCAAAAATGTCCAATTTCATCACAATTAATGCTATATTTTCATGTCACAAATGGCCAAGTTATATTTGAACTGAATTTACCTGAAAAACAAATGTTCTATTTTTTTAGATTCCCCAATTTTTTTTACAAGATTATATACGACATATCACATGTTTAATTTTTACAGGTTGCAATATGGATTATGGTGCTGATCCATCCTGCTTATGTTACGCCAATACATACATTAAGAATGTCACACGTCACTTTTTAAATCAACAGTTTTCTAATAATAAGCATTTTTATAAAGAAATAACAATTCTATATTGTTATTTACTCTTTAGTATGATGATAAACTATACAATAAATAATTCTGATCCTAGTTTTGCACAGGGATCATTTGTGGAAATGGTGACATGGCTGCCGAGCATCGGTATGATGGGATCTGTAACAACCATGTCACATCCGTCCACTGCCACATTTTGTGTTTTTGTGTCAGCTGTTATTGTTTTAGATCCACAATACCAACATTTATGAATAAGAGGAGAATCAGCAATAGTAAGTATATAAGTTTATTACTAATAAAGTACCGGTACTGACCAGATCATCATGGGTAATGTCACGTCCGTCCACCAGCAAAAGTTTTCAAATACACGTGCTATTCAAAATCTAATATTTCTGAAAATAGAGCTTCCACTGTCAAATAATATCAGTAGTCTGTGCACAAATGTATTAGCGTTATTTTAACACAGTTCTATGCATTTCTTACAACTTTTTTTTTTCTTTTTTTTACAAAAATGGCCACTCATTTGACCCCCTAAGTAAATTTAGCCGTTAAAAAAAACATTCAGTTTTACATGTATTTAACCTAGTGGTTTCCAACCTTTTTTGGCTCGTGACCCCATTTTAACATAGCACATTTCTGGCGACCATAACATTCAAAACTATGTTGCAAATAAACATTAATTTTAGACGACATTTAGTCTATATAATGCATATTATTATGGACGGAGGTAGAAAAGCCAGGTGTAGATTACTGCACAAAGTGAGAATTTGATTTTCCTTGGTCAGGATATGTACAGTCAGTCCAGCTTGGATTTACAAGGCTGACAATTAATACTGAACAAACAAGAACTCAAACTATGAATTATGAAAGAGCTGCAGCATCTGAAACTGACCACAATGAACATTTGACAGATAAACAGAACCACAGTGCTTCAGTTTCAGAGTTTGTCATGTCTTTTATGTATTGTGATTGTCTCTCTCAACTCACCATATATTTTTTATTATTAAGTTTTTTTAAATTTTTTTATCAGTTACTAAAAATTTCAGGCGACCCCATTTGAATTCCAGGCGACCTCATGTGGAGTCCCGACCCCAAGGTTGAAAAACACTGATTTAACCTGTATCTAATCAAACTATTTAAAATTAGACTTGTTAGGTAAATATCATACTATTTAAATTAAAGTTTATACAGCTATATTAATTATGTATTAAACCTCTTAAAGTACTAATGACAACTGAGTAATATTGATCCAAGTGAATACTGTTTTTTTTTTTTTACCTTTTCTTCGTTAGTCCGCCAAGGATTACTTATCTTGCATCTCCAATGCGGTTTTTGTGTAATCAAGTCAAGCCTCGGCTGGCTAATAACGTCTGTTAGATTGATGTCTTGAGGCCACAGCCAGTGAAGCGTGAGAACAAAAGATTTGTCTGTATGTGGTTAAAAGGACACCACAAGTAATGAATTAAAAGAAAATATCCCACTGGATTTGTTTTGGATTAGGCCAATTTCCTACAAGACGTCGGTAATCCTTAGAGGACGCAGGTTTAAGCCTTCTCCAGGCTGCGGAGACACAGTCTGGTCAACATCACTCCCCATCTGCGACTCTGCATCATCTGCTCCAACATAAACGGGCAGTGGGAACCAGTGTAACCTCACCAGAACATAAAGCAAAACCGACCTGTTTGTTTTTGTTTTGTTTTACTTATTTTTTCTATTCCCTCAAAAGCATTTAAATCTCTTTTTTGTACCTGTTGGCATTAAATTTGCCTATTGCTTTTAGAAGTGACTATGAAGGGAAGAGGGATTTAGGGATGAGGCATAGGGATGCACTCTGTCCACACATTGGCTGGATTATGACTGGGCTTGGCTCCAAGCATGCTGTTCCATGCTAATTGCAATTGACTGTTATATAAAACCATTTGTATAGTTGGTTTAACATAAAATCACATCTGCAGTATTAACGTTGACATCTCAAATTCTGCAGCATGTGTAACACTTCTTTTTCCCTTGTTTTTATGTCAGCCTCTTCACATTTTTCTGTAGCTAGTCTGCAGATTTATCCACCTGATCTGTCTTTATTTTTTTGCCTCCGTGTCTAACCATTCATGCATTCCTCCATACATTCTTTTTCCTGTGCAAACATCCATAATCCTGTGCTTTGCTCAGCACGAAGGATTGGATCAATTGAGCATCCCATCCCCTGCAGCTTCCTGCATCCCAGTTTTGTTTTCCAACTTGGATCGATACTACGTCATAATAATCCTCCCTCTCCTCTCTCTCTCTCTGATGCAGCAGTAGCAGCATCATCTCCTTCATACATCTCCATTCTCAGGCATCTGCATTTTGCACTGCGGAGCACCAGTGAGCAATTGAGTCTCGTCTGACAAAAGGTGCATCGATTTCTCCTAAGCCATGTGCAATGCTGGGGTGCATTGATTCAGGCGCTGTTGAAATAGTGTTGGTTATTGAGACGTGATTACATGCTAAATGGTGTTGTCCATAATGGGCCATTTAAACTTACAATAGGCACATGTCGTATGGAAGAAGGGTATTACATCAGAGAACAGCAAGGAAATGAGTGTGCCAGGATTTATATGTACAAAGATGTTCATTCTCTACTCACTAAAGCACAGGTGTCAAACATACAGCCTGTGGACCAAAACCGGGGTCCAATTCAGCCCATGGGATGAATTTGTGAAATGCAAAAATTACACTTAAGATATTACCAATCATTTTATTTCAGGGGCCTGTTCATGTTCGGCCCAAGTCGATCACAAGTGGGTCGGATCAGTAAAATACTATCATAACTTATAAATAATGACAACTCCAAATTTACCCCTTTGTTTTAGTGTAAAAAAACAGTAAGATTGCATGGAAATGTTTACATTTACATGCTATCCTTTCTCAAAACTGTCTGTTAGTAAATGTTTTGCATATTTGTAGATCCATTGGGATCTGTAAGATGTAATGCACATGTGCAAATGAGAAGCTGAAGCATAATATTGTTAAAATTGTGCTTATTTTTCTTAATAAATTTCACTTTCTTCAAGGTTGTTCATGTTATTCACATTTTTCTACCAGATAGTTTGCAAAGTAAACATTTTTATAGTGTAATTTTACTTTGTTCACTGTTGCATTCTCCTTTCTGTGTATTGCAATTTTTCTTCTATTTATTTGTTTACTTCTTTGTAGTTTATGCATTGTCAGTTTCATCCTCTGCTGTACAATGTCCTTGGGTATCCTGAACGGCGCTTAGAAGTAAAATTTATTATTATTATTATTATTATTATTATTATTATTATTTTATTTTATTTTATTTTTTTTCTGGTCTGGCCCACTTCTGATCATATTGGGGTGAATGTGGCCCCTGAGCTAAAATGAGTTTGACAGCCCTGCACTAAAGAATAAGCCTGATTCTGCTTTAAAAACAATCCCAAATATTCTTTCATCTTTTAAGTGGTGATTGACCAATTACAAAGGAAAGTATATTCACTTTTTCGGCTAAAATTTACTTAGGGGGTCAAATGAGTGGCCATTTTTGTCAAAAAAAAAGTTGTAAGAAATGGATAGAACTGTGTTGAAATAATGCTAATCCATTTGTGCACAGACCACTGATATTATTTGACAGTGGAAGCTATATTTTCATAAATATTGGATTTTGAATAGCACGTGTATGTGAAAACTTTTGCTGGTGGACGGACGTGACATTACCCATGATGCTCTGGTCAGTACCAGTATTTTATTAGTAATAAACATATATACTTACTATTGCTGATTCTCCTCTTATTCATAAATGTTAGTATTGTGGATCTAAAATAATAACAGCTGAACAAAAACACAAAATGTGGCAGTGGACGGATGTGACATGGTTGTTACAGATCCCATCATACTGATGCTCGGCAGCCATGTCACCGTTTCCACAAATGATCCCTGTGCAAAAGCTAGTGTCAAAATTATTTATTGTATAGTTTATCATCATACTAAAGAGTAAATAACAATATAGAATTGTTATTTCTTTATAAAAATGCTTATTATTAGAAAACTGTTGATTTAAAAAGTGACGTGTGACATTCTTAACGTATGTGTTGGCGTAACATAAGCAGGATGGATCAGCACCATACTCCATATTACAACCTCTAAAAATAAAACGTGATATGTCGTATATAATCTTGTAAGAAAAATTGGGGAATCTAAAAGAATAGAACATTTGTTTTTCAGGTAAATTCAGTTCAAATATTACTTGGCCATTTGTGACATGAAAATATAGCATTAATTGTGATGAAATTGGACATTTTTGAGCTGAAAACATAGTTCATATGACCATCAACATGTTGCAACAGAACTGAAATCCTGTAAATTTACATAACTTGCATTTACCAACACAAAGTTCCTTTGGGGATTCACTTATATTGATTTCTTATGCACAAAGACAGAAATAAGACCTCTAAGCAAATTTGAGCCGTTTTACTATTTATTATCTACTATTTCCAATTTGCAAACATATCATGAACATAAAAAAAAGAACATCCTGAAGCTACTCTGGGCATTCTGGTTTTGACTCTGGTTTGCAACTTCATTTCTTTTCCAAACCCTACTCAAAGTACATCAAATCATATATATGCTGGATAGCTACAGATGTATTATTAACACCTAACGCCTCCTATTGAAACTGACTGCTGAATATGCAGTGAAGGTGTCAAAGGTCACAGGTTTTCATCTATAGATTTCTCCCTCTGTCAGCACTGATGGGTTAATCCTTACCTGTGCAGCATTCAGACTCTTTAAGGGTCTCGTAGTCCTGGCCGGTACCATCTTTTGTACATGATTAGGTCAGAGAAGATGCAGGTTTGCCCACTGACATCTCTGAGCATTCTTACACCTTTGGTCCTTTCCCATGAGTGCTTCTGAGAGGTGGAAAGGGCAAGAACATTGCATGGCAGGTAATTGCTTTGGTTTTGACACTTGCTCCTTTCCACCTTTCTCCTGTCTCCTCGATCAATCTCTTTCTTATTTCTCCTCCTCCCCACGGTCCTTCCACTCTCTTGTCTTTGAATCATTCTCCCTCTTGCTTTTTCGTCGACTTCTCACTCAGCTGTCAGTGCCTCTGACGTTCATTGAATTGTTTACCTGTTTCTTCCTCGCCCCACCTCCTCACCTCCACTTCCTCCACTATTCCTCCACACCCCGGCTTCTGGCTGTTCCGCTATTTAAGACCAATTGGATGAAAATGCTATATGAGCAGTTAATTGTCTCATTACGACTGTGGTGTCTGGACCACCCTCATTAATTTAAGAGCTGATGAGGTGGTATTGACTTGAGTGTGTCTGTCTGAGTGTGTGATCAGTAGCGTTCGTGTCGTCTCATTTCGCAGGGTTTATGTATAATGAGTGGGTCTTTGCGGCGTTGTGCGAGGTTTGGAATTCAAGCTTGAATGAACCAACCTGGAGATGTAAAATCATTATTAATGTTTAAGACATTAGACATTGATCAATAGCTTTTATCCACGCTGCAGCTCGATCCAGGACTGAACAGCAAAGTCCAATATAAAATCAAACATCAAATCCTTCCCCGGAGAACATCTGATGTATTCTACTCACATCATACATTTCCTGAAAGGGCAAACAACATGTTATTGCCGTGCTTTTATTTCATTGTGGAAATGTGTTGGTCAAATCAATATCTCATTAAATGTGATTATAGCTCCACCGTGCATTTTTTTTTTTTTTTTTTTTGTTTTTACTCTTCATCCACACTAATACATGTGGGATTTGACAACAAATTCACCAGAAACACTTAAACACTATTTCAAGTAACGTGTGTGGAAAAAGTGTTTGCAGCAGTGAAAAATGTCATCCAAAACAGAGAGTTCCATTTGTTTTACAGATTGGAAAGCCCTCTGTGCTTTTGTTCCATATACCTGAAATTGACTTGGACTTGGTTTGCTATAACTGGGTAGGTCGTGCGAGTCATTTGGGATTCCATTCTAACACAACTGCCACCATATAATAAAAGGTTTCAGTCCCTTTTGTTGTTGTTTGTCAAATACAGGCAAATGTCATATCATACAATGCCATATGTTCAGTTCTTAATGAAGTACGAGCTATTTCTCACATTTTAGTTCATGCTAAAATATGTGAAATCATTTTTTTCCTGTCTAGAATAATGCAGCTTTCCCAAATGTGCAAAAAAAACAAACAAGAAAACAAAGAGTTGTGGAAATGTTTTCACAGCGCTGTGCAGGTTTTAATCAAATGTGATTGATTCCCTGTTGGCTCTGCTGTTTTACATTCTATCCAGTCAGTCATATTAAAATAATTCACCTCATCACCTCAGAGCAGATTTCTCTGGGAAAGCTGATGTAATTTCATCAGTGTAGTATGACTATTGTTTTCAATTATGCACAGGACCTGGATCCAGGTGCTTTGTAGCTGCTCATTCTAGTCTTTTCCTTCCTGCTTTTCTCAGGAGCTGTTTTTGCTGCTGAAGGACTTTTTGTCAGAGGAACATGACTAGTTCCTGAAAAGGGAGGGACCGGATGTGCACACGCTGACTTATTGGTTGTAGCTGATGATTTCATGCTCACTTTTTGACTGTCAACAACTTGAGAAGCATCAGAAAGGGACTGTTTTTGGTAAAAGTATCAAAATCCGACATCAGGTTCAGCAAAATGTGTGTCCTGGGTAGGGGTGTAATGATTACCGGTATAATGATAAACCGTGGTAAAATTCCCGACAATTAGCATTACCGTTTAAATTCTAATTATCATGATAACCGTGTTTGATTACCACACTTTTCCGGAGAAAACTCCTATGTAAAGATCTGCTTTGATGTCAAATATTTGAGTACAGTTGTAATTTATTACAATTTTAATTGTATATACCTAATATTTAGAACCAATATTCACTTTTAAAGTCTTTGAAAAGGTTCGTTAAGCATCTTTGTGTTATTTTTGCAATAAAGTATATACATTTTTCAAATCGGATTTTATATATTTTTTTTGTGTTTTTTGTCCTTTTATGTTGATATAGTAGGTTGAAGTGAAAAAATAATAGACAGATGGTATATATGACGTTGTGCTGAAAAAAAAAAAGATCCCAAACATGGGTATAGTAAACATTTGTTTATATAGTATATAAAGGCAAAATCAAAAGTACTGAAAAACAGCCAAAATAGGCTCAGACCACTAAGGGTTAATATTTGAATGTTTCTGCCAACAGAAGGTACATTGTGCCACTTATTTAATTTGTTTTTTTGTCTTTTTTTTCAAAATACAATGTGGTTTAATTATTTCAGTGTGTGTATTAGCACTTTTTGAACATTTTGAGCACAATTTCAATAATACCATGATAATAATGATAACTGTGATAATTTTGGTCACAATAACCGTGATATGAAATTTTCATACCGTTACATCCCTAGTCCTGGGCGAGGTCGAGGGCGTCACAGATGGACAGCCCACTACTTTTTGATTCATAACTTTTGAACCAGACTAGTTTAAGACAAATATTACACAAAGGTCTAAATGCCATCTTAAACTTACTCAAATGGCAAAATTTAGTTTCAAATATTTTTAAAGGAAAAATATCAAAAACTACTGCGTCATGGATGGACAAACAATTAACGTCTATTTTTTGCAAGAATTACAAAGTTCCTGTGACATTTTCATCCTAAAATGTATTCAGTGTATACCTTCAACCCTCTATTTACAACCTAATAATTGGTTAGAGGAAAAAAAATGTTTTATCATACCTAAATAGTAAGAGTTTTGACAAATAGCAGCATCACGGATGGACGACAAAAGTAAATATCAAATTAAACATATTTTATTTCAGTTATCAATATCATATACATTTTTTAACAATATTTACATCATATATCAATGTATTTGGAATAAATTTAGTTTATTTATGACTATTTATAAAATAAACCCAGAATGACAGAAAATGTTGTCACTTTCCAAACATTCACACTCATTAAACTCCTCAAATTTTTTTCACAAATTTTTTCTCATTTCAATATACATTCTCCTGAAAATATGAGTAATTACCTACCCAAAAATATAAGTTTGGTGTAGATTATTGTAATTAAAATTTTTTGTAAATATCTCATTTCACAACGTGGACACCTGCGGCTTATAGTCCGGTGCGACTTAAAATCAGCCATGGCTTATAGTCTGGTGTGGCTTATAGCCCGGAAAGTACAGTATGTTGTAACAAGTAAAAAAAATGGGAATGAATATGAAAAGTAAACAATGAATTCTCAATATGTACGTAAATACATAATATGATATATGACGGGGAGTAAGAAGAATTGTAATTTTTTCGTACTAACGTATCGTATGTACCGTATGTTCAGCTTCCCTGCGACTTTGTAGAAGGATTAAATGGTTCAGAAAATGAATGAATAGAATTGTAATATTTGTTCTCCAGTGTGACTGAGCAACAATGCCTTTCTCTGTTTGAGAAGTCTATTTTCTTTCACTTAGACACATTTGTTGGTCTCAAATCAGTGCAGGAAAACCAAATTATCTTTAAAACTGAAAAATGAAATGGTAGTAGTGGGTGCTTTACTGTGTCAATAATGGAAAAAGGAGCTGAGAATAAAAGAATCAGGTGTTCATCAATGACTGGGGAGTATTTGAAAAACAGGAAAAGTGAAAAACATCCGAGACACTCGATATGAAAATAAAATCATGCCTACAGGTGTCCTATAGTCGATGCATTTTGACTGCACAGTCTTCATCCCTTCATACTTTGATGAAGTCTCTGTTTTTCATTTTTATATCGGAGTGTCTCGGATGTTTTTCTCACTTTTTTCTGCATTGCTTATTGATTTGCTTTATTGATTATTCACAGTAGACTTTTTTGCTTTCCTTGTCTTTCAGGTTGTTTGCTTCACTTTGTATCAAAGCTGCTGGTTCTAAGACACTAACAAACCAAAGTCTGTCAGGTCCTCATTATGCACAGCCCCACTACTTCCTGAACTTAAAGCAGCTCCTTTATTTCCTGTCTTTCAGTATTGGACACACTAGTTTCCATTGGACATATGCACAAAACTTTATCGATATTTACCAAATGTTGAAAAAAAAAACAGAAGAGCGTAATGTCAGTTTTTCCATTAAATCACAATTGTGATGATTTGTTTATTTATTATCACAAGATGACACAAGTGTACAGTGAAAGTGAAGCTAAAGACGCTTTAACTAATTCCTCTATTGCAGCATTTCTACTACGTGGATCCGGTTTGACTCGGATCATCTCCCGTCGTTGTGCACCTCATTTCCTTTCCCTTCTTACCTTCGGAAACTTGTATTTGAGGAGTTACGACGTTTGTTGCCCACACTGGAACCGGCCCGGCGTTCACTCTGCCGCTACATTCACAAGCGACGCTAAGTAGCGTATCAAAAATGTGACATTCCTGTAAATGATTCACATGCTGTGGACAAATGTTTGAGGATATGAGAGGGATTCCACCCTTTTGAAGACATGGAAGCTTTGCAAGTGTTCCAAGTAAGTGGACCTGGTGTCATCTTTTTAGACTGTTTCTGCCTCAACTCCATGTTGGCTACTCAAAAAATGTTTGGGAAGGAATGCTTCTCAGACCAAAAGGAGTTTGTTCGAGGTGCTCTTGGAAAAAGGGATTCAAAAAGTATTTATCACACTGGAAGAAGAATCCAAGGCACTCTCTTTCAACATTAAAAAGCCTTATTATCATGACATGGTCACATCTAGACCTATGTCCATGTGGCTGCGTTCTGACCAAAACAATGCAGCGTAGTGTGATGTCATCGCGCATGCACAGTGAAGGCGGAATCGATAAGCAGAATCATTAAGCAGGCAGGCAAACGATTCCAAGGAATGGAGCTACTGGGAACCGGTTCTCAAAAAGAACCGATTCTCGATTCCCATCCCTAGACACACCTGAATTAATCAGTGTGTCCAATAATGAAAGACAGGAAATAAAGGAGCTGCTTTAAGTTCAGGAAGTAGTGGTTCTGTGCATAAAGCCCATTTGCCACAGAAGTGAATTGAGTCTGAGCACTGGACCTGAACTTGGAGGGTAGAGTAGAAATAAGGCCATCATCTCCACCTCTGATGTTCACACAATAGCTGCTGTCTCTATTTGCTCTGACTTCTACAGACCACTGCACCCAGATCAGATCACTTTAGAGCTACTCATCTGAACCTTCAGAGCACAGGGGTAGGAATAACCCTCAGCTGGTCAGTTTGCCCTCTTATCACAGGATCAAAGACACTTCTTCAGTTCATCCAGCTCCAGTGCCTCTGAGCAATATTGGAATGTGTACTCATCCTGTTAATTCTCAATTTCAGCACACAGATGAAGATGAGAAAATTAAATACAGCACAGTTAGACTGAGGTATTA